>NW_007061405.1:573140-632863 GCF_000164805.1 Carlito syrichta | reverse complement strand
GAGGTCTCACCAAGTTGCCCAGGCGGGTCTCGAACCTGCGGGCTCAGGCAATCCACTCACCTCAGCCTCCCAAAGTGCTGGGATTATAGGCTGAGCCACCGAGCCCGGCTGAGACTCCAATTTAAAAAACAAAAATTACTAGTATGAGAGGTACAGAGAAAATACCACAGAGCTGTATACATGACTGGAGATTGACACCTCATGCTAGGATTTCATGAGCGAAACAACTGCTGCAGCTTGCCTGGGTGGTTTTATCAGGAGCCTTGTGCCTGGCTGGGTCTTCAATTCCACACACTGCCCTACAGACTGACATAGTGTCAGACTGAAGTAATCCATGTGCCAGCACCAAAATGAAGAATAAAGATGAACTCAAGATGAGTCTGCCAACTCTGAACCCATCCTCTACCTCATCCCTTCTGGGATTGGGTAGTTTCTCCTTTGGACCCTCAAACTAGAAAAGGCTGATGATGGCCCCTCCCAGAGTCATGGTGATCCTGACCCATCCTTCTAGGGATGGCTCCACTGATTGCTTCTAGAGAACCTCAGGGGTGGGAGAAGGAGCTTCATTTAGTGGCTCAAAGGTGAGTTTCACCAACCACCCCCAAAAGGAGTCAAGGCAATTTTGGGGTACCAACCTCCATGGAGTCAGGGTAGAGAGCATTATCTCTATCAGTCTCTATAATGGTAGGGATCACTATTTAGAATGATTCTGTGAGGATCTGTAGAGTAATATGTGAAAATATTACTGTATAGACATTGACATGGAAATTCAGAAATTTTACTTGCTTTCTTCCTTATTCTAGGCTCTGTTACAACTACTTGAGGTTTTATGGCTAACAAGGAGATACTGAATAATAACATCAAATGCCTGTATGGCTAGTGCATTAACTTCCTATGACTACGGTACCAAATTACCACAAATGTAGGTGACCTTTAATAATAGAAAAATATTCTCTCATAGTTCTGAATGCCAGAAGTACAAAATCAACATGTCATCAGGGCCACACTCCCTCTGGAGGCTCTGGGAGAGAATCCATTTCTTGCCACTTCTAGCTTCTGAGTGTCTTTTGGCATTCCTAGGTTTTCCTTGGCTTGTGACTGCATCACTCTCATCTCTGCCTCCATGTTCATATTCTCTTCTGTCTTCATATCTTCTGTATCTTATAGGGACACGTGTGACTAGATTTAGGGCCTAACCAGATAAACAAAAGTAATCGCCCCACCTCGAAATCCTTTACAGAATCATATCTGCAGAAACCCTTTTGCCAAATAAGAAACATTCACAGATTCCAGGGTGTTTTAGTCAAGGTTCTCCAGAAAAACAGAACCAACAGGCTGTGAATGGAGAGAGAGAGAGAAAGAGAGAGAGAGAGAGAGAGAGAGAGAGAGAGACAGAGACAGAGATTTTAAGGAATTGACGTATATAATAGCTAAGAATTAGAGAAACAAAAATCTGAGAAAGTAGGCTGGGGGCAGAGAGGCTGGAGACACCAGGTCTTCGAGAAGAGTTGCAGTTTGAGTCTAAAAGCAGTCTGCTGGCAGAATCGCTTCTTGCTCGGGGTTGGTCAGTTTTTGTGCTATTAAGACCGTCAACTGATTGAATGAGACCCGCCCCCATTAAAGGAGAACAATCTGCTTTACTCAAATTCACCACTTTAAATGTTAAATCTCATCCAAAAAAACACCTTTACAGAAACATCCATAACAATGTTTGACCAACTATCTGGGCACTGTGGCCCTGCCAAATTGACACATAAAGTTAACCTTCACATGGGGATTAGATGTGTACATATTTTGGGGCGCTATTATCAACTTACCAAAGTAAGATAATAAATTGTAGGCACTGTTCTAAGCATTTACATATATTAACTCATTTAATATTTACAACACAAATTTGGGGAAAGAATCACTTTTACTAACATCCCTATTTTACAAATGAGGAAGCTGAAACTGAGAAGATAAGGGATTTGACTAAAGTCATACAGTTTATAAGTAGTGGAACCAGGATTTGAATCAAGCAGACAGGCTTAATCCAATTAAGTCTGGAAGAAATGGTCACATTTCTGGTGAGCTTCCATATTTATTGGCCCATGGATCTTTAAATTACATTCAACATTTGATATTCCTACCTGGTTATTTCTCACTTGCTAATTCATAATATGAGAGTGATCGCTGCTGTACGGGTGGGATCGTTTCTGCAGTTTCTTTCTCCTCTGCTTTCTCTTCCTCCTATTGCAGTGATTATCCTGCACCCTTTTTTGACTTTGTGCAGCTACCTAAGATAGTGATCTCTGTCTTCATTTGACATTTGATAAACAGTCACTGGGTGCCTATCTCATGCCAGACCTGATCCAGGCTGGGTGCAGGGGAAGAACTCCAAGCTCTAGTTCAGTGTTTACAGCTTCCTGCCATCCCGTATGTTCTATCATTATCTTCCCCTGAGCAGATGCTGGAAATTGGCTCAGAGTTGCTAAAAGGAAGCCTGTCCTCTGACTTGGTTCCAGGGGTTGCCTGCAGGTGTAGGTGAGACACTTTGAATATATATTGATCTTGAGAGAAGATAGTAAGTATGTTAAAGCAGATATAATCATTCAGGGTTTTCCTGATCTCAAAGCCTGGCTACAGCCAAGAAATCCAGCACATCACAAGGATGAGCCAGATGTAAATAAAGACCCAGGGAAGGCTTAAGCAGTTTTATATCATTTCTTTCTCTCAGGCTCTCACCAGAGCAAAGAGAATCTCCAGATTCTTAAGCTGAAATGTTATAAAGCCAAAGAGTTTTCATGCCAGTTTTCCTTTTCCTAAACATTTCACATTGCTATTTCAAAAGACCTAGATTTTAATGACTAAGTATTTTGTGTTTTCTATTATGATTAAAGTTTAACAATAATCCTTTTTTATTTCAATAGGACTTCAGTTTCCTAAATATATTCACAAGTGTGAGCTGCTTCAGCTCCTAACAACCTGCCGGATAGGTAGGCCAGGACTGTTGCCTCCTTGTATAGATGAAAAAGTGCAGATCCTGAGATACACATGTGGTAAGTTGGGCCTTTTTTCCTTTTGTTTTTAGATGTCCATGTGTAAAATGAGCACGGTGTTTACACTAGGAAATAGAAGTCAGCATCCCACCTTCCTCTGAACAGCAATAGCAAGCATCTCTATTTTAGAAAGGTAAAAAATCCTGTGGTCTCTCAGAATAGCTCCACAATCAAAACTATTTTCAAGCTAGTTAAGTTTTAACAGTTCCTTGAATAAAGTTATTGAAAATGACCTAATAAGTTGTATGTAAAAATTTAAGTTCTCTACCTAATTTTAGTCCATTACAATCTATTGTAGTACAGTAGTGGAAGCCTGGGCAACAGATTGAGACTTCGTCTCTACAAAAAATCAAAAAATAAGCCAGGCATGATATTGCACACCTGTAGTCTCAGTTACTCGGGAGGCTGAGGTAGGAGAATTGCCTAAGCCCAGGAGGTCGAGGCTGTGGTGAGCTGTGATCATGCAACTGCACTCAAACTTGGGGAACAGAGTGAGACCCTGACTCGATATACAGTATATTAAAGGAAACTTATATTAAGGGTTTTTTTTCACTGCACTTATGTAGTACAGGCTGATGGCAGAAACAAAGCTCCTTGGATAAAACTGCTCCAAGCTGACCTGATTTACTGGTCCATTTTAAAGTCATAGTTACACATGAATATAAAATATGACCTTTTTGCCTAAGAAAGTGTGAATATATATTCAAATGCAGTGTTTAAATGTAGCATTTTACTGTATTTCATTATCCTAGTCTACTATTATTTTATTTTATTTACGTGAATACATTTACTATTATTTTACTAATATTAAAAGTTTTCTAAATCAAGTTTTACCAGAGCTTTTAGAGCAGATTTCACAATGTATGTGAGTATATCCACATATAACCCCCCCATGGGAATATGTACATATATTGTAAGCAGTCAAAAGCATGCCTGTGGTGTCCAACCACTTGTGTATATCAGTCATAAGCTGTGTGACCTTAGAAAAGTTACTTTACCTTTCTAATAATTAGAGATTAAATGAATAATCAGGTCTGTCTCATGGACTTGTTTGAAGAATAAATGATATAGCCTCTGGAAAATGTTAGGTGTAATAGCCTGCCCATAGTTAGCACTCAGTACATATTATCCATGGTTATTATTATTCAAAGGACAATCTCACTTACACAAACTGGCCTAGACAGCAATATAAAGGAGAATATAAAAAAGAATCGGAGAAAAAAAATCAAAAGGCCTAAGTATGAAGTCTGACAATTAAGTAGTACAAACTCATCCTAGAAAAAGTGCTACATATCTCATTGCTAAATATCAGTATGGTCACCTTCAAAGTACTCCCCTTGGGAAGCCGTGCACTGATGCCAGTCCCTAGTTCACCTGTCACTGCAATTTTAGAATTCTTTTTCTGGAATGGCCATCAAGAGTTATTGTCTAATTACCCCTGATGTCCTGAATGTCATCAAAATGTCTTTCTTTCAATATTTTCTTTATCATCGGGTAAAGAAAAAAGGTCATTGAGGACCAGATCAGGTGAGTAGGGAGGGTGTTCCAGTATGGTTATTTGTTTACTGACTAAAAACACCCTCACAGACAGTGCTGTGTGAGCTGATGCGTTGTCGTGATGCAAGAGCTCTTTCGGGACCATTTTTGCACACACTTTTCTTATGGAAAGATAATCAGCTAAGATATTCCTGTTTCTCTGCCAATATCTATTTGGTATGCTATGCTTCTAGTGCAGTCAGCCAATGATTTTGGTGCACAGTTCAATGAATTTTTGCAGTGTTTTTGTCCATTATGTTCATTACTGCTCCTCCAGTGATGCCTTCTCTTCCCTCAGAAAAATGTCTAATCCATTTACACACTGCCATTTTCTTCATGGCATTATTCCCATAAACTTGGATTAACATATCCCTGATTTCACTTCCACTCTTGCCACATTTAACAAGAAATTTAATATTTGTTCATGCTCCAATTCAAGCTCCAACATTCTCACTACAACACACAAAACATGCAGCAACAATAATGAATGCCACTCAGCAAGACACTACCACACATTGACACAAACACAACTGTAAGACGCTGATATACCAAGGTTATGAAACCTTATCAAGTTGTTTGTACAGTGCTGCCACTGTGTACATAAGTACGTGGTGGCAAGTTTGTGAACTTAATTGGCAGGCTGTATTACTTTCCTGCTACTATTATAACAAATTACCATAAATACAATAGCTTAAAACAACATGAATTTATTAGCTAACAGTTCTGGAGGTCAGAAATTAGTTTCCTTTTTTTATTTTATTTTTTGGAATAGGAGTTTCACTGTGTTGCCTAGGCTGGAGTGCAGTGACATGCTCACAGGCCTTGATCTGCTGGGCTCAAGCGATCCTTCCACCTCAGCCTTTCAAGTAGCTGGAACTACAGAAGTGCACTACCACACCCAGGTAATTTTTCTTGATTTGTTGTAGAGATGAGGTCTCCCCAAGTTGCCCGGGCTGGTCTCAAACCTGTGGGCTCAGGCAGTACTCTCACCTTGGCCTCCCAAAGTGCTGGGATTATAGACGTGAGCTACAGCGCTTGGTCTAGAAATGAGTTTCACTGAGCTGACATCAAGGTGTGCAGGCTAGCTAGCATCCTTTCTGGAGGCTATAGGGGAAAATCTGTGCCCTTGCTTTTTCCAGCTTCTACAGTGACTCTTTTATCCATCTTCAAAGCCAGCAATAAATGGATGGTCAGGTCTTATGCTGTATCATCCTGATATTCCTCTTCAGTAGTCAGATATCCCTCCTCCTTTTTCTTATAAGGATTTTTGTGATTACAAGTTTCCACCCAGATACTCAAGGAAGTCTCAAGATTCTTAACTTAATCATGTTTGTAAAGTACCTTTTGCCATGTAAGTTCACATACTCACAGGTTTTGAGGATTAGAATGTGGACATCTTTGTGGAAGACACATTACTCAGACTACCACAGTTTATGCCAAATACATGCCATAATAACCATATGTCAAAGTTCATGGACTCCATTCACTGAAGAGCTCTGATTCAGACCTTTGTTTTATTTTGATGCTATTTCAATAAATTTGTTTCTTTATTTCTTAGTAGCCTAGTGCCAATCAGATATAGCCAATAACTATGTGCCTAGGAAAGGCCTGAAATTTAGGGACCTCTCTTATGCTCACATTCTCCTATCCAGACCTTGATCACATGCCTTTTCCTCCCCAACTCAAGGGAAGGAAATATTGGCCAATGCCCAAGAGAAAAAAAAGAAAAAGCAGTTTCATAAACTCATACCACCATCTGTCACATTCTCTGTTATAATAATTCAGTCAGAAAGGAGGACAGAGTAGAGTCTAAGACACTATCTGTCACATTCTCTGTTACAATAATTCAGTCAGAAAGGAAGACAGAGTAGAGTCTAAGAGGGCAGAAATCACTAACAGGGAATAGAGAGCCAACTAAGATAGGCTTCTGCTTCACAGTTTGCTAAAGATCCATGGAGAAGAAAGCAAGGACCTCTAGAAGTTCTTAGCATTGGGCATCAATGACGTAGTCTGACTTGGTTCACAGAGCCTTCAGTGCTGAGTCAGCCTGTTTCCTGGAAGAGCTCAGAATGACTGCACAGTGTCCCAGGCTAGTTTAGGAGTCCAGTGAATAGACCCACATCCAATGCAAATAGAGCCATTCCTTGGGGCACTGAGAATAATGCAATGTGCAGGAGATACCAAATTTATCCTTTAACAAAGTAAAAGGGGCCAGTTGCGGTGGCTCATGCCTATAATCCCAGCACTATGGGAGGCTGAGGTGAAAGGATTGCCTGAGCCCTTGGGTTCAAGACTAGCCTGAGCAACTAGGCAAGACCTCATCTCCACAATAAGCCAAAAAATTAGCTGGGCGTAGTGATGCATGCCTGTAGTTCCAGCTACTTGGAAGTCTGAGGCGGAAGGATCACCTGAGCCCAGCGGTCAAGGCTGCAGTGGCTATGAGTGTGCCACTGCACTCCAGCCTTGGTGACAGAGTGAGACTCCAACTCAAAAAAAAAAAGAAGAGGAATACTTGGCAATGCTTGTCAAGTGAAGGACAATATTTTTCCTTTTTGCTTCCTACAGCTAATTACTAGCTACCAAAAGCAGAAAGACACTAGAGGACTGAAAATTGCCTTCAAAGCACAGACTGAGTCCAATAATCGAAATATCAAGGTGAGTTTTCTAGCATAACTTTTTCATCATCACAAAACCTTCCTACCACTTCTAGAGATAATACCTCTCTTTCCATTCTTTTGTAATTTGTTTTAGACAGGATTTGGATTGTAAGGTTGCCTTTTCTCTGGATTTGGGGAACAGGAAAACTAAGCTTGAATGCAAAGTTGCCACAAAACACTTAGAGTATCTTGGTAAAGTAAAATAATTGGTGAGAAAAGGAGAAAACCAGGCACTCCTAAAGAAAATAAAAACATTATATTAGATTATGAATTTTATGCTTTGTGTAACCTTTCCAGCATGTTGAAACTTACAGACCATCACTTTCCATCGTTTTTTCTTAGTTTTATTTTATTTTATTTCAATACTTTTGGGGCATACAAAGAGTTTTTTGTCTGAGTGTTAAGTGTACTCACCACCCCCACCTGTGCATATTGTACCCAATAGGTGATTTTTTTGCCCCTCCACCCCTTCCCTCCCTCCCTTTTCCAAGTCTCCAGCATCTATTATATCATTTTCTATTTCTTTGCAGACTCTTATTTTATCTCTCACTTATAAGTGAGAGCATGGAGTGTTTGGCTTTCTGTTCCTGAGTTAGTTTGCTGAGGATGATGTTCTCCAATTCCAGTCAAGTTGCTGCAAAAGACATTATTTCATTCTTTTTGATAGCTGAATAGTATTCCATAGTATATATAAACCACATGTTCATTATCCACTGATGGGTTGGTGGGCATTTAGGTTGATTCCACATCTTTGCAATTGTGAATTGTGCTGCAATGAATATGCAGGTGCCAGTGTCTTTTTTATATAATGATCTCTATTCTTTGGGGTAGATACCTAGTAGTGGGATTGCTGGATCAAATGGTAGATCTACTTTTAGTTGTCTGAGAAATCTTCATATTGCTTTCCTTAGTGGTTGTACTAATTTACACTCCTACTAGCAGTGTATAAGTGTTGTCTTTTCTCCACAACCATACCAACATCTATTTTATTTTTATTTTTTAAAATAATGGTCATTCTGACTGGTGTAAGGTGGTATCTCATCATGATTTTAATTTACATTCCCAGTTTTCATGGTTTTAAACTAACTATGAAAATATATGCCAGGTCTCAAGTCCAGTGTTAGAAAAAATTCAGGTATCTGATTGAAATCACAGAAAGGATTTAATGAAATCTTTGCACCTAAGATGCATCCAGTAGCCTTTGTTTTTTGTTAAACTTTTCTAGTTGGTTTTCATGGAACTTTGAGACTATAAGAATCTGGACCCTTCTCAACCCAGGGATAAATCAGTCCTAAATGAAAGATAAATAAACCTCTTTCAGTCTTGGAACTGCAACTTCTATTGAAATGTCTAGAGACCACACATTTCAATTAGAACAACCCTTTACTGCCAAAATAAGTTGACTAGATGAGATTAATATTGTGATAATACAGATAAGCCACACCCTGGAATCACAAAATTGCTATTTTGCAAAGTGAGAGATTGTAAGGTACAAATGAAATACTACATGTGAAATTATGAAGTAGTCTAAAATACTACACAAATGCACACTGTAAACATTTTGAATGGAATTGTTCATATACCAATGATCAGGTGGTATATGATCAGGTATAATATGGACTTTGGAATCAGTTCTAAACTCAAACCTACCACTTACTAGACACGAAAACCTTAATTACACAAATCAAGTTGTGTAACTTCACTTAATTTCTTCATCTTCATCTTTTATTGGAAAAAAAATAGGAACTTCATGGAACTACTAAAAAATTAAACAAGAAAGGTAGGGCGCAGTGCCCAGCAAGTGGTAGCACCTTCCGTAAATATTGGTTTCATTCACTCGTTGCCTCAGCACAAGGGATGATGGATACTACTGAGGAAGGTATATGTCCTTGAAGTTAGATTTTGTTGCAGGACTACCAAGTTTCTATGTCTGCTTCACAGCAACAGAATAACACACTGACAGTGCAGATGCTGCAGAAAAAGAGTTTAATAATCACAGGGCATGAAGTGAGGAAACAGAGGGAATTTTCAAGACTCAAAACTGTTTTGTTGAGGGATTCTGGGCAAGGGTTTTTAAAGGAATTCATGGGGGGCAAGGAGTTAGAAAATTTGGGATTGTCAATTGGTTGGGGAAAGGGGAATGAAATCATCTGGGTGTGGCAACTGCATTTTTTTCATGAGTCAGCTTCTTACTGGGCCCTTCAGACCAGCTAGCTAGACCATAGTTTTGTTGGTATGTAGAACATAAAGAAGAACCCCAAACAGAAAGATTATCATCCCACAATGTCTTAAATGTTATTTATAAACAGAAAGAATAGAGTCTTGTAACAAGGACCACGTTATCTTGGGATGATAAGCAGCAACGAAAGAAGTGGGCGAATAAGCTAATTGACTTAAAGACTACTGCTGTGAGCCCAATTGAATTTTACATATTTTATCCTTAGTCAATTTTATAAAATTTGAGGAGGGTTATGATTTCAATTCCCCCTGTGCGGGATCTTTTCTCATTTCGAAGGTGTGAGAGCTAGTACGGTGGGAATCAAACAATGACCATTCTACCTTGTTTTTGCTGGCAAGGGGCATAGCCAGGGTGTGAGTCAGGATTAGAGGAATAAAACTGTTTTGCAGCAGCCTGTAAGGGCTTATGAGTGCTCAGTCAGAGATGCAGCATGAAAACATTGGTACCTCTATCTACATTTTTAGTGTAACATTTAATTGAGCAGTGAAATATGAGCTTAATTATAAGTCTTAGTAACAGAATTGCAAGCCAGAATTTTAACAGCCTTATAAAATGGGCTGAAAATCTTGGGATACCCATATGAAAAGTTCAGAAAAACAGTCAGACATAGTATCTGTAGGAGAGACAATCTGTAACCAGGTGAACTGTTAAAAGATCCTTTTGGCTGGGTGCAGTGGCTCACACCTGTAATTACAGCACTTTGGGAGGCTGAGGTGGATGCATTGCTTGAACCCAGGAATTCGAGACCATCCTAGGCAACATAGCAAGACCTCATCTCTACAAAGAATAAAGTAGTCAGGTATGGCGATGTCTGCCTGTAGTCCCAGCTACTCGGGCTGCTGAGAAGGAAGGATCACCTAAGCCCAGGAGGTTGAGGTTGCCGTGAGTAATGATCATTGTGATCATGCCACCGTACTCCAGCCTGGGCAACAGAGTGAGATCCCAACTCAAAAAAATTCTTTTTAGCCAGGTTTTAAAATTGTACCCAAAGGGTGCTGATGTAAGTATAACAGGTGGTATTGATCATTGACGGTCTCCTCCCTGTTTTGCCAAGAAAAAATTAAGTGTAGCCTGGTTGTTACGGACTATCTGGGCAAGAGAGTCTAAAGATTTGTGCTGACTCTTAAGAAGTTTAGCAGTCTTTTGCAATTATTTTTATGCTTGCAAATAAGGTTTTGATCATGTCTCTGTTAGCATTGACTCTATAACTAGGAACAAGGGTGCCCAGAAGGCTCTGTCATTAGGTATCTTGATATTCACCTGGAAGCCCTCTTTTTGGTCTATGGAAAAATGAGTAGAATTTTTCATTATTAGGATGGACTGAGTTATAAAATGTCCCAGTAAGCAGGGGCCCTTGATATTCAGGTTATTGAGATGCCAGTGGCTCATCCTAAAAGAGAAGGGTCTGATCTTCTGCCACAAACAAATATGTACCCAGGGGGCACATAGGTGATGCCCCCAAGGGTGCATTTATTGATGGACTCATTTATGGAGAGCACAGACAAAACGGAATTGAGCCAGACATTTTTATAAGCTCCCCATAATTTATTTGTGTGATATTTCAGCTGTGGATGTTGATGCCGTAGCCGAGAGAGACTCTTAATTTTTTTTTTCTGTGTCTTGGCTGAATTTATCTATCTAGTATCTATGAACTGGGGAAGGCCTATAGGATGGAAAAACTTCTAATTATGATTGGGTAAGACAAACTGAAACATGGGGTAGGGGTTTTCTGGTGTATTATTAATAGGACCCAGAAAGTAGACATGGAAAGAGTCTGGTCTAGATATGTCATAGCATTTGGGACATCCAGAAAGTCAGTGAAAGATATGGCTAACGGAAAATGCTTGTTTTAAATAGTCTGGAGGAGTTACTGACAGAGTTAACCATCTGATAAGTTTGTTCTTGTGGCAATACCCTGAAGCAGTTCAACTGTAGTATTGTCTTGCCAGTCTAGGCATTGTAGCAATAGGAAAGGAATGATTAAAAGTTTTAATAAGGGTTGTCATTAAAAAAACAAAATTAGGGATGTTCTAATAAAGGAAGCGGCGGCTACATTAGTGTGGCATAGGATGTCTAAAATACAAGTCTGGCAACTACGATGACCAAGGCATTTATGAAGTAAACATATAGATTAAGTTTTTAGTAAGTTGGGGAATAAATAGGGGGAATATTTCAGTTTGTGTGTAAAATAATTATCATGACAAAATATTGTATTATGTTGAAAACAATGATTGTGGTCAAGAGGACATGTGTCTTTTTTGGTCTATGAAAGTTTCACTAATCTATTTGGATTGGGAGTCCAGACAATATCTGAGATCAAAGCAGCATCTTGACATTTTTTACTAGACCAAGATTCTGGTGGGATAGGTTTTACGTGACTGTGGTAAATCCAGTATCTAATTTTTACAAGCTTAACAGAGGAATGAGTCGCCAGTAATACTTTGTATGACCCAATCCATTATGGTTTTAACAACTGTTGATTTTTCCAGGTCTTAAGCAAAACCCCAGTCTCTGGGTCAGATGTGATTAAGGGAATGTCAGTTAAATACCACAAATTGCTGGAAGTAAATGCATGAATACTAGTTAGAGTCTGACCTAAATATTGTACATATTTGATAGTACTTATTTTTTTCATATGTACATTATTGGGGCCTCTTAGCTTAGGAGGGGAGCAGATGAATTGTCTCTCATGCAAGATTTTACAGGGGCTTAAGTTGAGCCCACATTTAGGGGCCACTCTTACTCTGAACAGAGTAATTGACAAAGTTTCATCTCAGGTTAAGTTAGTTTTGTGGCAAATGTTGGCTAAAGTGTTTTGTTTTGTTTTGTTTTGTTTTTAATAGCATATATCATTTTTTCAGGGTTTTTTAGTAGACTGTGGTTTCCAGGCCGTTTGGAGATTTCAGGATATGCTGAGGGCCTGGTATACATCCTTGGTGACCTGGGCTAAAAAGCTATGTCATTGTCACTCCGGATGGAGAAGGGCAATCCAAACTTAGGAATGATCTTTTTTCATTAGGATGACGCATAGGTTTATAGCATATGTTTTTGGCATGGTGTTGGGTTTGTTGTTTGGAGTGACACTGTTGTGCTTGTGAATACATCTTGCATTTTGCAGATTTGAAGAAAGTTGGTGCTATTTGCAGGCTGAAGAAGATGGAGTGTCAAGTGGGAAAAAATGAAAACTTCTGACATACTCTTCTGTTTGTAACAGGAGTTAAAGGTAGCAGAAGCAACTCGAAACACTTGTGCCGTGTACAGAGAAAATACCATTGGGGAAAGCACAGCAAGAAAATGGTTTTGTCATTTCAAAGAGGGATATTTTGAGTGATTCTACCACGTTCAGGAAGACCATCATGCTTTGATGAAGATCATTTAAAAGTTTGAAGCCATGATGATCCACTTCTGCCACCACGAGAACTGGCAAATGTGATGGACTATGACCAATCAGTCAACCATCATGCAACATTTGCATTCAATGGGCAAGGAAAAACGCTATGAACTTATACATCAACTCAATTGCGAGGTTTTATAATCTTACATGATTTCTTGTTCTTGCAAGAGAAAGCTTTAACCCATCTTGGAAAGATGTCTATAAATGTAGGCAGATATTTAAAATTTCCCACTGCCCTTGGCATTACGGTAAAGTCAATTTGCCAGTCTCCATTGGCCCTTCACCTCTAGCTTGAATCCCTGATCCTGAGGTTGGAGGACAAGTGTTAGGGTTGTTTTGGACACAAACAAAGCATTTTATAAAGTATGTTTTGGACAGTCCTCTTTAAGTGTGGACCAAAAAATGTGATTTCGGATCCATTGAAGTGTGGCATTCCTATCATAGTTTGTGGCACCATATATGTGTTTGATAATATCTTCCATATGATGTTTGGGCACCAGGACTTTCTTTGTGTCTATTATGTATCCATTAATCTTGATTTTTTTTAATTGGAGTAAAAGCCCCACATGACATTTTAAAAATCTTTTTCTGAATAGGTAGGGTATTCTAGGCTAAAGTCTATTTCAGGAATTAATGGCATTAGCAAGGTTTGGGGATTTTTTTCTTCATCATCATCATCATCATCATCATCATATTATTATTATTATTATTATTATTATTGGCCACTCCTTTAGTGGCCTGATCTGTCTGTTGTTTTCTGTTTTTTGGGTTTTTTTCCTACTACATTGTCCATCTGCTTATGTCCAGGGAAGTATATTATAGCTACTTTTGGGTGGCGCCAGGACTGCCTCTATTAAGGCTAAGTTTTCTTTAGTATGCTTAATTTTCTTTTTTTTCTTTTTTCTTTTTTTGAGTTGGAGTCTCACTCTGTCACCCAGATTGGAGTGCAGTGGCCACCACTCCCAGCCACCGCAGCCTCGACCTGCTGGGCTCTGGCGATCCTTCCGCTTCAGCCTTCCAAGTAGCCGGAATTACAGGTATGCACTACCATGCCTGGCTGATTTTTTTGATTTACTGTAGAGATGAGGTCTCACTGCCCAGGCGGGTCTCGAACCCGCGGGCTTAGGCAATCCACTCATTTCAGCCTCCCAAAGGCACGGGATTATAGGCTGAGCCACCAAGCCCGGCTAATTTTCTTTATTAACAGAGATTAGGAGTTCCCTTTAAAAAAAAATAGCCCTATAAACAGACCTGGAATCAGTGTAAATGGTCACTCAATTATCTTTGTAAGCAATCATGCATAGGTACAGCTGTGGTTTAGGAAAGTAAGGCAGAGGGGTTTAGAGGGGAGACAGCTCTCCAAGTGACATTGGAATTATCTAGGAGGATGACCTGATACTTGTCAAATCTTTCAGAAGTAAGCTAGTAGTTGCGCCTTCACGCCCCATTTTAATAAAGGGATACACAGTGTTGGGTGTGTACTGTAGTAGGTTGATCTAAAGTGAACTTTAATGCCTCCTGGAGAAGATCATAAGTGCCAGTAACAGCTTAGCAGCAAGTGGGCCAACCCTTTGATCATGTCCAGCTGTTTGTTTTGAAAAATAGGTTATCAGTCTATTGATATTTTTTAAGTCTTGGGTTAGCACCCCCAAATCTATATCTTGCCTCTCATGTACAAACAAGTCAAATGGCTTTTTAGGTCAGGTAGTCTTAATATCAGGACTCTTAATAACTTTTTTTTTAGTTGAAAGGACCAGGGCCAGGCACAGTGGCTCATGCCTGTTATCCTAGGAAGCCTAGTCAGGGGATTACTTGAGCCCAGGAGTGCAACACCAGCCTGGACAACATAGTGAGACCCCCATCTCTACAAAAAATAAAAAAAACTAGCCAGGCATGGTTGTGCATGTCTATAGTCCCTGCTACTTGGGAGTCTGAGGCAGAAGTATCACCTGAGCTCAGGGATGAGGATATATTAAACTGTGATCATGCCACTGCACTCCAACCTGGGAGACAGAGTAAGACCCTAACTCAAAAAAAATTTAAAAAAGAAAAGAAAAATAAAGACCTTTGGCATTTTCCACTCTCCTTTAAGGGGTTCAGTGTCTGGTCCTCTTAGAGCTTTATAGGGAGACTTTGCTATAAGCCCAAACTTAGGAATCCAAATGTGACAAAACTCTTACAGCTGTCACCTTTTGTGGGTATGGCCGTCTGAACAAAGTGTTTCTCTGGCCCAGAAGCAGATCTCTCTGTGCCTGGGAAAATTTAAATTTAAGATAGCTAACAGTGTTTTGAGATTTTTATATTTTTCTTGGATACCTTGTATCCCTGTGCAACTAAGAAATTTAAACTCATTAAAGTATTCTGGTCAGAGTCTTCCTTAGTTGTGCTGGCTTTTAGTATGTCATCAACATATTGTAATAAAGTCCCATTTTTTAAATGGAAGGTTTCAAAGGTCTTTACCAAGTATTTTTCCAAGAATAGTTGATGAGTTTTTTAAGCCTATGGGAAGTACTGTTTACCAATATTGTTGTTTAGTTTTAAGGTTAGAATCTTTTCATTCAAAGGCAAACAGTTCTTGAGACTCTAGATTCAGGGGAATATAGAAGAAGGTATCTTTCAGGTTCAAGACTAAAAACTAGCAAAGCTTACTGAATGAGTCATGAGTAGTGTGTAAGGATTGGGGACCACCAGATAGATGTCTTTCACAGTTGGGTTAATGGCCCTCAAATCCTGTATAAACCTATATTTCTTAGTTTCAGGTTTTAGTACCATAAAGATAGGTGTGTTACATGGGGCAAAAATGTCTAAGGAGTCCATATCACAAGAAGGCTGTTAGTAGAGGCTGAATGCCTCTCCATGCCTGTTTTCATAGAGGATATTGCTTTAGATTTGGCAGTGCTATTCTTGCATGAACCATGGCTTGTACTGGGGCTGCAGGCTTTGCTTTTCCTGGTCTCCCATCCATCCATGTCCCTGGGCTCATTTCTTGGAGTACCTCTTTAGGCATGGATGCTTGTTCTGGAAGCACTTGTTTAACCATCCCTGACAAAAGGTAATCTTAGCATTTAGTTTGGTTAAGAGGTCTCACCCCAACAAAGGGATATGGCATTCAGGTGTTTATAGAAAACTATGTTTTAAGTGAGCTTGTTCTAGTTGACAATTTGAAAGTTGGAGGAATGATCTCATTAGTACTTCTTCTGAGATTTCAGTCGCCTTTATAATTTTTGAAGAAAATTTAGACAACCAGTTAATAAACACTGAAGGTAACACCTGTATCAACTAAAAAATCCAAAATTTGCTTTTTCACTGTAATTGAGACCCGGAGCCCCATGGGGGAAATATGGAAAGTGTTATTTAGGTTGAGAAGAGCCCCTGGTCCCTATTATTATTGATCTCGTTTTTTAAAATCTGCCTCAAGTCGCCTCAGCTATCTCAGGCATTTGGTGGGCAGAAAGCTGAGTCTCTTTAACATCAGGCCTTTTAAGGCATGAGCAATCTTTTTTTCAGTGGCCTTTCTGTTTGCAGCAAGCATACTGGGTGGGACCTGAGGTAGAATGTCTTTATTGACAGTTTGTGGCCCAGATGGTTGTACCTTAGATAGCGAGCCTGAGGAGAGCCCTTGTCATGGACCTCGGGGCAGAGCTGCAACTATCAATTTGGCCTGTTTTTTAAAAAAGTTTTTGTTGTTCATTTTTATTTTTTAAAATCTCAGTCAGTCAATATCTTGAAAGAATTCTCCAGTATTTGAGACAAAGACATGTCCAAAGTCCTATCTGCTTTTTATAATTTTTCTGAATATCTGGGGCATTTTGACTGATAAACATCATGTTTCCCATTTTTTAAATTTTCTAGGGCTTCTAAGTCAATATCCGCGTATTGTCTGAAATCCTCCAAGTCTTGTTTTTAAAATTCCAAGGGACTCTCATTAGGCTTCTGCCTGACTTCCTGAACCCAGTTGAGGATCATTTGCTTGGGCATTCTCCTGAGGAGGCTGGACAAAATGCAGTCTTGATAATGATTGAGCTTGGGTCTATCTCCAAGTGTTTACTTTTATCCCAGGTCAGAGGTGGGGACTGTAATTTATCAGATTTCCAAGAGAGTTCGTGTGCTGCTTTCATTTAAAACCTTTGCCAAACACTAGGGAGAGGAGAACCTATTCAGTAAATGGTGCTGAGAAATCTGGCTGATCACATGCAGAAGATTGAAACAGGACCCCTACCTAGCACCATACACAAAAATTAGCTCTAAATGGATCAAAGACCTGAATGTAAAACCTCAAACTTGGATTACCTGAACCCACGGGTTCGAGACCCGCCTGGGCAACTTGGCGAGACCTCATCTCTGCAATAAATTTAAAAAATTAGCCGGGTGTGGTAGCGCGCACCTGTAGTTCCAGCTACTTTGAAGGCTGAGGCAGAAGAATTCCCGGAACCCAGCAGGTCGAGGCTGCAGTGGTTGGGAGTGGCCACAGCACTCCAGTCTGGGTGACAGAGTGAGACTCCAACTCAAAAAAAAAAAAACAAAACAAAACTTCAAACTATAAAAATCTTAGAAAATGCAGGAGACATCTTTATGGAAATTGTAACTGGCAACCAATTCCTGATCAATACTCCAAGTACCCATACCATAAGATATAAGATAGACAAGTGGGACCTCATCAAACTGACAAGCTTCTGCAAAGCAAAAGAAACCATCAAGAGAGCAGGGAGACAGCCCACAGAATGGGAAAAAATATTTGCCAACTGTATATCTGACAAAGGCCTAACATCTAGGCTCTACAAGGAACTCAAACGCATCAAAAGGAAAAAAACCAACAGCTCCACTAAAAAGTGGGCAAAAGACACGAATAGACACTACTCAAAAGAAGATATATGGGCAGCCAACAGACACATAAAAAATACTCAGCCTCACTAATCGTCAGAGAAATGCAAATCAAAACCACATTGAGATACCACCTAGCCCCAGTAAGAATGGCCTTCATTAATAAAACAGCAGATGCTAACAAGGATGCGGAGAAAAAGGAATGCTTCTACACTGCTAGTGGGAATACAAACTAGTGCATTTCTTTGGTAGACAGTTTGGCGATTTCTGAAAGAACTAGAAATTGACCTTTCATATGACCCAGCAATCCCCCTATTGGAAATATACCTGCAGGAACTCAAATCATTCTACCAAAAAGATACCTGCACACATGCAATAGCACAAACATGGACCCAATCATGTTGCCCATTGAAGCTGTACTGGGTAAAGAAAATGTGGTACATATACACAATGGAATATTATGCAGCCATAAAGAAGGACAAACATGAACTTTTCAGCATCTTGGATGGATTTAGAGTCTATCATACTCAGTGATCTATCACAGAAATAAAGAACAGCGTACCATATGTTTTCACTCATAAGTAGACCTTGAACAATTATTTTAATACTATAAGAAAGGGATTGGCAGTAACAGGAAACTGCCGGGGGATGGGGTAGAATTGGTAGTTGAGGGAAACTGCCAGGGGAGGGAGGGGCACACCTCATCAACAAGGGTACCTGCATAATGAACATTTGTATACCTAACCTGAATTGCATCCCGCATCTTCAACATTAAAAAAAGAAAAAAGAAAACCTTCTCCATTCCTCTGAAGTCAACAGGTATTAAGAAAATTTTGAACATCTGCAAAGTAGGGTTATAGGTGGAAAATATGGAGTACCGATTTTTCATCCACTTTAGATCTTCTCAATAAGTGGGCAAATTTTTTTCAACTAAATAGTTCAAAGGTGGAGAATGGAGTACAAACCAAGGTAAATTTCATAGGCTGGCCTGAAGCAGCATCAACACCTCCTATAAGTAGTTTAGGTAGTTGTCACAGGGAAAATTGCCCTCCTAGAGCTAGAGTGGCACTCTGGCTGAATTAAGTTCCCTGTCGGGTGTGAGAAGGGGAGACTACTTCTGTTGTCCCAGATTCATGACCTCTCAGGGATAGAGACTCTGGCTCAGGTGCCAGTGGTGCCACTGTGGCTCCCTCATGAGATGAAGAAGGGGAAGGTGCAGGCTCGTTTAATTCAGTCATCACAGGATGAACAAATGCAGGATATGGCAGCTGCATTTGTTCATTATATTTTTTGGCAACTCAGTCAAAGCTGGGTTGTTTGTTGGTTTTCCTCCTGGTCTATGATTCTCTATTTTTTCTGCATCGTTCTATTTTATCAAAGCAATATAAAACGTTACACAATAGATAATTTTATTTCATAATAAAGCCAATCTAGCTGTAGGATGGTACTGTAAGCAGGAGTGTTTAGTGACCACGGTTTTCCAAATCTAGTAAATATTGGGGCCAAGTTTTGTAATAAAGGAAGAGCATCCTTTTTCATTTTATGGAATGATAGGTCAAAACCTCACAATTTTGCAAGATTCAACCCAAAGAGCTGCATGGAGGAACTGAATTGACATTTCCCATTCTAGCCATTGTAATATGCATGTAACAAAACACAAACACTTGTCATCCCGCTCAGTACCCAAGTATGGACCTGACAAGTCTTAAACTTGCCCCTGTTGGCCACTGTTGACTTTGAACTGCTCAAGGTGGGGAGAGATGGCTTACGACAAGGAGTTCGATGGATAGCCTCTAGGCGAGATGAAAGAGCAGGCAATCACCACTGAGTTAGGCCCGTTGGACCTTTGCTCACAATTGCTTCAAGACTCCCTAAAAGTGACTGACCAGACAAACAAGGAAAGTTTTACAAGTTAGGTCTGCTGAGCTTTTGATAACTACTTTTTTAGGGATCTCCTTTATAAATATCAACACACATAAAAAAGACAAACAAAAGACCTGCCAACATTAAGTTTTACCTTTTTAAAAACCAAAAGTATTTTTCCCAAGCAAAAGAGTTGGGAGAGATACCCTCAAGCAAGAGCCTACCTACGACTTAGGGCAGGTCAATAAGACTTCTGAAAAGGCCACAAGACCTCCAAAAAGTCCAAAAACTCAGGGAAATTTTTTTAAAAAAAGGAGGTGCTGGTGGTACCGAGAAAACTCACCAGAGACATCTTCTGAGACCAGCAACTGTGTCTCCACTGCAGACAAGATGATGTGCAGAAGATTGGCACTGCCCTGGCGACAGGGAAGGCACCGGGAACGACCATTAGTTCAACAGAACTAAGCAGCCACTTTGACTTGTCTCTGGATTTGCCCCAATGCCAAGGGGGCACCAGGATATCATCAAATGCCCACAAGGAGCTACCTCCTGGATGACTCGCCATTTTGTTACAGACTGACAGGTTTCTGTGTCTGCTAAACAAAAACAGAACAATATACTGACAGTAGGGATGCAGGAGAAAAAGAGTTTAATAGTCACAAGGCACCAAGTGAGAAAACAGAAGGAATTCTCAAGATTCAAATCTGTCTTGTCGAGGGATTCTGGGCAGGGGCTTTAAGGGAATTCTTGGAGGGCAGGGGGCTAGAAAATCTGGGGCTGTCGAATGGTTGGGGAAAGGGGATAAAATCATCAGGATATGGCAACTGCATTTGTTCATGAGTCAGTTTCCTACTGGGCCCTTCAAAACAACTGGCATCCACAGTTTTGTTGGTATGCAGAAGGAAGCACAGACAGAAAGATTATCATCCTATCTAGCTAGAATTTAACAACTGTTTTTTATATTAGTATATATATAGATATATAATCATCCCACAATGTCTTAGATTTTATTTATAGAACAGAAAAAGAATACAGTCTTGTGATAAGGGCCACATTATCCCGGGGTAGTGAGCAGTGATCAAGAAAGTGGGCCAACTAGGGCTTGGGTCCTCCACCCAGTGACATGAGAAGGGTCAAATGACTTCTCAAACACTAGTTAACAGTGGTGACCATGAGTCAGCTCAGAGCCCAGGACCCCCACTTTTAATGAAGTCAAGGGACATCCCTGGGGTGAGTGGGGGCTGGATACCCAGAGTCAGGATGGACCAAGGTCCCAATTCCCACACCCATTCCTGCTTGACTCATCCTCCTTAAAGCTCCTGTCCCCCCGTGTGGTAAGCCATCTTTATTCCAGATAATCAACTGAGGGATCCTGCCAACGTTAAGTGTTGAATCTCCAGGACCAGGGACTGGGTTTGGGTCTGAAAAACAAACAAACAAAAAGAAAGACATTGATTCAAAGGGCATGCTGTCTAAAGACTGCTACTGTAAACCTAGTTGATTTTTTTTCTTAATTGATTTTATAAATTTGGAAAAGACTGTTTCAATTTTGTACACAACCACTAAAAATCTGAACCAATGGTTAAATAAAAGTCACCATGTAATCCAGTCTTTTGGCTAGCCCAAGCACGACAGTATAATATACCTCCAAGTAAACAAAATGTTAGGTCAACCAGCAGAAATTTTGATAGCTGTTATTGGATATGATGACCTTATTAAATGAAGTGTTACCTGTCTATCACATTAGTCCTTGTTGCTTAACTTTATAAACCTCTTGAGTCTAAGAAATGGAATTAGAAATGTCAAAGGAAGAGATTGCCGGTGAGTTCTCTACACAGTATAACTTGAAATCATACACCATTTTATAAATAGAAAGGACTCACTTTCATGGAAAATTGTTAACTAACCCAGAGACTCGGCCTCAAAGAAAGTCAGACCTTATTTTTGAGAATTGTCACTTTAAAAAAAATATCTTTTTCAAAAGTGTTTTGTGCCAACTGTGTTCCAAGCATGCTACTAGCTTTATGAGGAGGTACAGTCATTTTCACAGGTCACAAAGCAGAGCTATCCTCTAGAGGCCTTGCCGGCAATGACTGTGTGGCAGAACCTGCTGAACATACAAGGCACGACAAATACCCTTTGGTCAAAATACCATGAGGTAATTCTGATTACACTTTGCTTTCCAGAGCATAACCTGTGCATGGTGCCTAACTTTCCTTACCCAGACCAGATAAATTCACAGATAAATTAGGAGAATATGCAACTGGTTGTTTGAAAATGATTTTAAGTGGCAGATGACATTAAATAACATTGACTAATATAGTGAGAATATTACTCCCTTGCCTTTTTACCCCCATTCTCTGAATATCACAAGGAGATCCTCTCACCCTGAAGTCAGTATGTCTTTAACACTTCAAACAGTTTTTATTCTCTCTAGTTTGATAGAGAGCGGATCTCAGGCTATGATGAGATTCCTGCAGCTAATACTATCTAGCTAGAATCTAACTGGTTTTTATATTAGTATATGTAAAAAAACATATAAAATTAGTATATATACAAATATATAAAAGTGTTATATATACTAGTATGTAAAATTAGTATATATACTAATATAAAATTTCATATATTTGTAGCTATATTTTAAATTACCATTAATTACCTCTCATTTCAAATACAATAGAAGAGTATCTATAAAAGCCACTGAGAGAATGAATACTACCCTCAAGTAAGAGTCTCAGTCACAGCAGTACTCAAGAGGAAGGGATTTTCTATTCCTGGGGACACTTGGTGAGGTCTGGACACATATTGGTTGTCATAACTTTTCCGGGGTGGGGAGTCAGAGATGGACAGAGGTGGAGGTTGTGCTACTGGCATCTTAGTGGTAGAGGCCAGGGATGGCACTTAATATATGACAGTGCACAAGACAGTCCCCACAACAAAGATTAGACTATTATGTCAATAGAGCCAAGGTGGATAAATCCTGCCGTCTCCTGTCTGTAATTGCTGAAAGTGATCTGAGACTGACACTCATCTTCTCTGAAGGCCAAGTTCCTATCTGAGAAAGTTCATACCTCACGTTATAATTGGAAATTCTTGTTGGGTGATTTGCCCTTTAGTCTCAATTCCTGCTTGTTTTAGACAAATGATTGGACTGTAAAGTAGTTTCTATTTTAACTTATAATTTAGAGGGTGTCCCAGCGGTGATTCACAGTCCTGCCCCAGTCTTGTTATTACTAGATGTGAGGACCTTTTGCTAACCTTTTAAAATTGTTTCAGCTTTAAAAATGAATTTCATACAGGTGTATCTGATCAATGGATTCTAAGAGTTTTCATTTTAGTTATTTGAACCGTTTTATTGCAGTTTTTCTTACATTTTTTATCTTTTAACATATTCTACACTTTTATTTGTAATGTATATTTTATGTTAACTTTTTTTCTATAATAACAGGCAATTTACCACATGCAATTAAACAGGTGTGATGTCAGGATTCTGAGCTTCGATTCTTATTATTGGAGAATGCATAGGGGCTTGGTCTGAAATGGTACTGACTTTGGTTTGTATCTGAAAATTGGGTTTTCAGACCTAGTACATGAGTTTAGTTTCTTGTCTCTTTCTCCTAAATATAAAGTTCAAAACATAAGCATTAGTTCATTGAATATATCACTCACTAAAAAGATAGAAAATCAGGGTTTCAATATAAAAACCTTGTCCTGTGTGTGACAAATAACCCACTTAAAGTGGAGAAGAATCAAGAAAGGCTGCAAATTGATTTTTATAAAGGAATTAAAGAATACTTAATTGTTTGGTTTTTGTCCTAGAATTACTTGAGAAGAAGAGGAAGTCTTGGAAACACAAAAATATTTACTAATAATTAACTCCTTACAAGTTAGCCCTATCCACAGACTCATAGACTATTTCCTATATTGGGTTACAACTTATTGATTATTTGTCAACTCAGTGTTTCCATAATGCAGAGCAGTTGGAGATCCTATAACTCTTTCCCCAAAATGCAGGATTTTGTAAACCTATGAAAGAGAAAGAAAACTGTTCTAATTGAACACAAAGCCATTGACACATAAGGATCTAGTAAAGTCAAATAGTTAACAATTAAGAGAAAAACAGACAAGAATGATTACAAGGTAAATGCTTCTGAAGAGAATGATTTAAATATCAAAGATGAACAGAGGCTCTTGGGGAAATTGATGAAACCTTCAAACACTTTTATAGAAGTGTCCCTCTTGATTACCACTCCGTGAAAGTCAAACATGAAATAAAGGATAATGTATCCTCTACCTTCCAAATTAGCCAGAAAAAAATTATGCTTGCCCCAAAATCAATCACTACTTGATTTATGCTGTGCTCATTCTGACATCTTATGCATAATTGCATTTATAATCTAAATGGTGTTAACTTTGGAATAAAATTTTGTAAATTTTGTCTCATTTTTCAAGATAAAGTTCCAATCAAACATTTCACTATTTGCTATAAGTTTTTGGTCCCCATTTTCATTTCATTCATTTTAAGTTCTAATTCATTCATTCATTTCTAATACACTCATCACCTCCTGTTTTAGGACAACTATCACTTCCAGTAACAGAATCTCGTCAAATGGTAGACTTGAAAGAATTTTCAGAAGCCATCAAGTTCACCACTCTTTTCCAAATAAAGAAAGACTGAATGAGATTATTACCCATCCCAAGATTACAAACTACACAAAATATTTTAATGGAGTATAAAATTACAATTTGGCTTATAATAAATATAACAATTTTCATATAACAAGGATTTTTTTTTAAAGACTCTTTGATAGTATCTCTGAATTTGAAATTCTTTCTTTATATAAGAACTACTAAGTATGACTGTTTTGGGCCTTTTTTTTTTTTTTTTTTTCTATCCCCTTCATGTTTTCAGTAAATGGATAGGAGAATAGGAATTATGAATTCTGTATCTGTCACTTTCTCTGGATTTGTCATTCTCTGCTCATCCTACAAATCTGTTTCAGCTCAGTGTTTATTTTTATTTTCTCCCTCACTTACTTTAATCTCTGATGGATCACTATGTAATTAATTCAAATTACCAACATATCATTCTAATAATGTTTTTAACTCACCCTAAAGTGAATATGGCTCTTATTTGACAGGTTCTTACTGTCTGGTATAGGAAACCCTATGCAAACATCTGCTTTCCTCATCCTCTGAAGATAACGAAGATAGCATGCTTTTATAGTGCTTGTTTTCTCCCCATTTCCATCCCACTCAGCATTCCTACCTCTCCATTTGCCCCAGACTTTCAAACTGATGATCCATGAATCCGAAATGACTTATAAATTAGTGGACAACTCCAAAAATTGTATTATTTACATAGAAATATAGATTGTTAGCTTCTCTTGAAAAAAAAAAAGGGCAGGTTTTGCAGTATTGCTTTGCCATTTGCACCAGTCAGCTAAGGCTTAGTAATGACTGGTCCCTTTTTACCAAGTACCTACTTTGTAGTTTGCCCAGTTCTATTGAGCCCTGTTGTTCCCTGAAAAGATAAAACATCAGTTGTTATTTTGTATTTGTGCTAGTCTTTTTCTTACAGTGTAATAAAAGTGAATTTTTTTTTGTATTCATGTTTCTAGAGAAAGTAAAAAAAGGAAAAAGACAAGAGAGGGTTGCATGTTTCACAAAAAATGGGAGAGCACCTTTTTACACTCATTTGTTTTACCCAAGGTTACTATGGGCACTTGAGTTGGCAATCACCAATGTAACCTATTATTCCAACACCATTTATTGTTTGTATAATATTATTCAGGGTTCTCCAGAGAAGCAGAACCAATAGGAGCTAGATGTATCTATCTTCATATCTTTATCTCTATATCTATCTATCATCTATTTATCTACATATGGAGGGGTGATTTATTATAAGTGATTGGTTCATGTTATATGAAGGATAAGATGTCCCAAGATCTGCCATCTATAAGTTAGAGACGGAGTAAAGCCAGCCCAAATCTGAAGGCCTGAGTCAATGCTATAAGTTCAAGTCTAGATCTGAAGGTCTGAGAACTAGGAGGGCTAGGGGCAGAAGAAGATCAATGTCCCAACTCTGGCAGTCAGGCAGAAAGAAAGAGTGAATCCTTCTTTCTCCACGTTTTTATTCTATTCAGAATCTCAATGAACTGGATGATGCCCACTCACATTGGGGTGGGCAGTCTACTGAGTCCACTGATTCCAATGCTAACTATTTTAGAAACACCCTCAAAGACACACCCAGAAATATTGTTAATCAGCCATCTGGACATCTTGTGGCCCAGTCATGTTGACACACAGAATTAACCATCACAGTGCTCTTGTAGTGTGGACGAAGAATATTAATCAATATATACATTAATGCAGAATATGATTTATATGCCAAGGTAGTATGTCAGCAGGGATAGTCCATCAATGTTTGGAGGTGTACACCACACATTTTAAAACCAAGAGATTTTCCTACTGGATTATTATTGTATGATTATCAGACTATTTATTTGCAGTCTCAGTCTCATACCGTTTAACCCATGGAAATCTGGGATCAGCTAGAAGACAAGGCAGCACAAGTGTCTTTCTTGTATTTGGTGAATATATTTACTTATTTTTAACTTTCTTCCCTTCTCCTTTTCAATGCTCATCATGAGGAGGTCTCATGCTATCTTAAACTGATTTAAGCTTAAATGGAAACACTTGCCTGTTTCATTTTGATAAGAGCTGACTGGTTCCTTTTTCCTCTTCCCAAGTAAAGAAATCTTTAGAAGGTGTGAAACTGTTGATAGCAGGTCCCCATTCCCTAAAGTCAGTTTGGTCATTTACTTAGCATTCTACCTTAGGGACTACACTGAGGATCTCAAAGGTCAAGTCCCTAATCAAAGCTTTAGTGGGATATTTTATAATACAGCCAGTAACCACTGGGACAACAGCCATACCAAGAGAGTTAAAAGCGCTTTGACATGTTTATATCTGACTTTCGTCTATTAACCTCAAGGAAAGGTAATGAAACTTGCACTCAAGAGAGATGATATTATCTGTTTCAGGATAAATCTATTTAATGAATAAGTAAAAAGCAAATTTTTAAAGAAAATGAAATTCCTGGGGACTCTTAGAAAATTTAAAATTGCAATTTGGGAATGTGTTTACCATATAACTATGAAAATGATAATTAGCCTATAATTTCTGAGCCAGAAAATTTCTTCATTACTAAATAATGCACCAGAAAGGAAACAAACTACCACCACAGAAATCTGCAATGAACAGCATCAATTAAATATGGATTTCTAGAACCTTGTTTTAACTGGCTATATTAAAACACGCTTGTCACAGTATCAAACAGTAATGAAGACACAATAAAGGAAGTGTGGAATGAAAAAATGAAACAACTCTGATAGAAATATCTTTATCTTCAGGGATCTGCAGGATCATGAAAGGGACAGGAGAAAGTAAACTATGATGAGGGAGTTTAATTTGTGTCTGTTTATCTATTTATAGTAAGGTAAGATGAAGATTAAATGACAGCATGTATTAATGCCTTGCTTACACATTTCTTATAAGAAAACAGGGGAAATGCTTCTTTACATTGGGAAGAAAAGACAAATTTTTTTTTACATTGGGAAGGAAAGACAAAGGTTAAATAACAGCACGTATTAATGCCTTGCTTAAACATTTGAAGACCTACCCCCTACCTGCAATCATTACTTACCGATGACATTTGGAGCTCCTCTGATATTGCAGATCCTTCACCATATAGCTGTTGCCTCTCTGTTTTCAACGAACGACCTATGATTTCCCTCAGGAGCAGTAAAGCCCAGTGGTTAAAAAATAGTGTTCAATTTCGAATTCTACCACTAACTAGTTGTGGGACTTTGGATAATTCATTTTAGCTCTATTTCTCCATCTGTAAAGGGGAATTTTTCATCATAAGCCTAAATAAGGATGAAATGAGTGACTAAGAGAAACTTAGCTTCTCTCTATTTCCTGGCAGTAACCCACCTTCAGGCTTTTGTATATATTAGTCCTTCCTGTTCAAAGACTCTTCCCACTCCATCTATTCAAGTCCAAATCCATTCTTCAAGTGCCTACCCAGAAAGCTTCCTAACTCTCCACCTCTTCTGAAGGTTGCAGTTGACCTCTCCTGCCTTCTCCTTTGTTGCCTGGAAGACACACATTCAGCAACTGACTTTCAGGTTCACAAGTGCAGAAGTCGGCCCCTCTCATCTTCCTGATAGCCACAGGACCAAACCCAGTGCCTAACAAATATTAGGTGTTGAATAAATATTAGGTAATTAGAGAAAGGGAGAGAGAAGAAAATATGAAACAAGAGGGGAAGTTGGGAATCAGAGAAAGACAGAGGCAAAGGGAAAGTGAGGACACAAATGAATCCAAAAGCAGTCACCCAGAGATGGCTGGGAAAGGAAAGACGAAAGGGAGAGAATGCGAAGTAGATTAGAGGTATGTGGTTATGATGTTCCCCTCCACAGTTGCTGCTGCCAGCCAGTCAATGGTTCCTACAGCTCTTCAGTGGGATCTCTGCCAGAATAAAGCAGCTCTGTGTAAACAATATCCCTGTGTGGTCATCAAAGAATGTGCAACAGGCTCTCTGTGTGAAGGAATATATAATAGACTCTCTGTTGAGAAGATTGCCACTTCACCCATTGCTATTTCTGTGCATCACTCTGATGAAATCTCAGACTATATTACAACGAGGAACACTGGAATTTTAGAGTTTGGGGTGGAGTAGAGGAGGGAGGGATAAGACTTTCTGCAGCTCACAGATTTTAAATGACCACCACTGCCGCTACTAACCTACAGTCAGCCTCAGAGTCTATGGAAATAATTTTCACTATGATGCTTGTTCACAATTCTGGTTCTTTCCTCAACCACACTCTGTAGGAGCTGTTGACTGTTATCTCTGAAGGATAGATGGGGGGATTTCTATCCTTCCTGTTATAATTCAATATACTTTCATCCATCCTGTTATAATTCAATAATCTTCTTCCAGGGGTGTCTTTGCCTGATATTTTCATTACTTAATGTCTAAATAGACCACTGGAGAGGTCCTGATATGAAAGATTGAGACTGAGGACAAAAAGTTGTCACGCCTGGATTCTCCTCCATAGTGTCCTGCTGTCCAGAGCTTAGGGCTAAACTTACAGGCTACATAGACAGCTGCTCATGGTATGTGGCTTCAGGAACTTAGGAAAAAACTGTGTCCTCAAATTTGTCTTGTGAAGGATCAATGATGGAGGTAAGGCTCAACATGCACATGCCTTGTTATAATAAATATTGTTTGCTCTTCTACTATATGCCCAGTCTTACACTATGCATTTTACAGACCTTATGTGATTTAAGTTCATTCTTATATCAGTTGTATTCATCTGTATATTTATTTTTACAGCAGATATATGCTAAGCTTCTATGACGTTCCAAAAAATGGGAATAAAGCAGGTTACAAAACCACGTCTCCATTCTCTTAAAGTTTACAGAAATAAGTAAATATGTAACATGTAAGGTGGTTACAAGTGCTCTGACAAAAATAAGCAAAACACAGTCAAGAAATGGAGCTGTGACTTGGAGAGGGGATTACTATTATCATGTATAAAGGGGTCAGGGAAGTTCTCTCTGAAAAGGTCACTCTTGAGTGAAGATCAGGAGAAAGAGAAGAAGTAAATGCTCTTGGGAAAGAGCAGTAAAAACAGAGGGGCCAGAAGTGCAAAAAGATAGGAGTGAGTCAAGTATTTCTCAGGAATGACATGAAGGGCAGTGTGACAGTAGTGGAGTGACGAAAAGGAGCCATAGGATGGTAGTTAGGAAGAAAGGGCATCCCAGTTTTCTACCAATGTTCCATTGACTTGAGCACCAGAATAAAAAGGTAAATGGAGCCACAGCAACAACCTAAAGCTGCTGATGTACAAAATGAAAGAAAAGGAAATATTTGTTGTTTTAAGTCATTGGGGTTGTTTGCTACTGCAGCAAAACTGCCTGGTGCTACAAAGAAGAACTCTGCTTGGTTATCATTATATCATATGCCCATTCTTGGACCAATCACTTTGCCCAGGGGAGTGGGGCACTCTGGTACTAGAAATAGACCTGGCCAGGCTGTGGTAACAACTCCCCAGGTCTCCAGAGTTTCGCAGGTAAAACTTTATTTCAAATCATACAAATACTAGTACATATGATGCAAATCAGCAGGGGCTGTCCTCCCCTGAGTTACTCAGGATCCAGACTCCCTTCTTCTATGACACATGATCTAAGCACTTGCCTCCAAGGTACCAAGACATGGGAAGAAAGTTGAAAGTTTATAGAGGATGTTTTAAAGAGCCATACCTGGAAGTTGCATACACCATCTCCACCCATATTTCATAAAATGACACAACCTTACAGTAAGGAAGGCTGGAAAATAATGAAGTTTTTCTGTGTGCCCAAGAGGAGGAAAATAATTAAATTTGTTTATCCTATGACAATATCCGCAATGAGCACTAGTTTGACCCAGCCTAACCCATGTACCCACCTCTTTGGTCAATATTTTTGTTTCATTGCTAAAAGAGGATGGAAAAATGTATAAACCTGAAAAATTGTAATCACTGTCCACTCTGTGAGATAGGATTACAGTGGGTCACTCAGGGAGGTATAGTGGCCTAGGGATCAGGAGACTTATGCTCTACTTCTACATTTGTAATTTACAGAGAATAATTTACAATCGACTCCTACTGTTCCCAGTAGTCTATTTCCTATATCAAAATCAACTTTAAAGATTGTTATTTTAGGTAGAATAGAAAACCCAGAAATAAACTTTCCATATTTAGTCAAATAATTTTTGACAAGGGTAGCAAGACCTTGGGAAAAGACAATCTTTTCAACAAATGGCACTGAGAAAACTGGGTATCCATATACAAAAGAATGAAATTGGATTTTTGCCTTATATCAAATACAAAAATTGACTGAAAATGGCTCAAATATTTAAATGTAAGAGCCAAGACTATAAAATTCTTAGAAGAAAACAGGAGTACTGCTTCCTTAACATCGGATTTGGCAATTATTTCTTGGATATGACACTAAAAGCATTGCCAACAAAAGCAAAAACAGTAAATTGGAGTATATAAAAATTTAAAACTTCTGTGCATCAAAGAACAAAATCAACAGAATGAAAAGACAGCCTACCATAATAGAAGGAACTATTTGCAAATCATATATCTAATAAGAAGTTAATATCCAGAATATATAGAGAACCCTTACAAGTCAACAAAAAATAAACAACGTGATTGAAAAATGGACAAAAGACTTGAATGGACATGTCTTCAGAGAAGATATACAAATGACCAACAAGCACATTAAAAGATACTCAGTAACATTAATCATTAGGGAAATACAAATCAAAACCACAATGCAATACCAACTGCCTCACACCAATGAGAATAGCTACTATAGTTTTAAAAAAAAACAGGAAATAAGAATTGTTGATGAGGATGTAAAGGAATTGAAACACTATTGGAACACTTGTGCACTGTTGGCAGAAGTGTAAAATGGTGCAGCCACTATGAAAAACAGTATCTTTTAAGAAGCTAAAATAGAATTACCATGTGATCCAGCAATTCTATTTCTGGGTATATACCCAAAAGAATTGAGAGTAGAGTCTCAAAGAGGTATAATCTATGAGCATCCATGTTCATAGCAACATTAATCACAATAGACAAGAGCTGGAAAAATCCAAGTGTTCATCAACAAGTGAATAGATAAATAATAAAATGTGGAATATACATGCAATAGAATATTATTCAGTCATAAAAGGGAATTTGACACATGCCACAACATGGATGAACCTTGAGAACATTACACTAAGTGAAATACGCCAGTCACAAAAAGGCAAATAAGGTATTATTCCATATCCATGAGGCCTCTAGAATAGGCAAATTCATAGAGACAGAAAGTAGAATATTGGTTACCAGGAGTGAGGGAGAGGGAGTTGTTTAATGGGTACAGAGTTTCAGTTTTGCAAGATCAAAAGAGTTTGGAAAATTGGTTGCATAATGTGAATGTACTTAACACTGCAGAACTGTATGTTTAAAAATGGTTAAGATGATAAATTTTATGTTATGTGTATTGTACCACAACTTTTATTTTTTTAATTTTTAATTTTAAAGATGTGGGGTACAATTCAGTGTTAGTTATACAAATGTTCATTGTGCAAGTACCCTTGATGACGAGGTGTGCCCCCACTCCAGGAGTTTCCCACTCCTGCCAGTCTCCCCCACTCCCTGGCAGTTTCCCACAACTGCCAATCTTTTTCTTATAGTATTATAATTGTTCAAAGTCTGCTTATGAGTGAGAACATGTGGTACTCAGTTCTTTGTTTCTGTGATATATCACTCAGTATAATAGACTCCAAGTCCGTTCAAGTTGCTGTGAAGTTCATAATTTTGTCCTTTATGGCCGCATAATACTCCATCATGTATATGTACCACATTTTAAAAAATCCAGTCCTCTTTTGATGGGCAACATGGTTGGTTCCATGTCTTTGTTATTGTGAATAATGCTGCAATAAACATGCATGTGCAGGTATCTTTTTCATAGAGTGATTTGAGTTCCTCTGGGTATATTCCCAGTGGGGGGATTGCAGATTCATATGGAAGGTCAATTTTTAGATATTTTAGGAATCACCAAATTGTTTTCCACAGAGGTTGTACTAGTTTACACTCCCACCAACAGTGTAAAAATGTTCCCTTATCCCAACATCCTCTTCAGCATCTGTTGTTTTTTGAGTTATTGATGATGGCCATCCTGACTGGAGTTAGGTGGTATCTCAGTGTGGTTTTAATTTGCATTTTTTTTATGATTAGTGAGGCTGAGCACTTTTTCATCTATCTGTTGGCTGCTCCTATGTCTTCTTTTGAGCAGTGTCTATTCATTTATTTTGCCTACTTTGCAATGGGGCTTTTTGTTTTTTTCTTTTTGGCACATTTTAATTTCTTGTAGATTCTAGATGTTAGGCCTTTGTCAGATATACAGTTGGCAAATATTTTTCCCAGTCTGTGGGCTGTCTCCCTGCTCTCTTGATGGTTTCTATGGCTTTTAGAAGCTTTTCAAATTGATGAGGTCCCACTTGTCTATCACCTCTTATGGCATGGGCACTTGGAGTTTTGATCAGGAATTAAATACATCAACAGATATAAAAACAAAAACCACATGATTATATCATTAGGCATGGAAAAAGCTTCCAATAAAATCCAGCACCCCTTGTTGATAAAAAAAAAAAAAAACCCTTGAACATCTAGGCATAGATGGAACATACCTCAAAATAGTAACAGCCATCTACCAGAAACCCACAGTCAACATACTGCTAAACAGACAGAAACTTGAACCATTTCCCCTGAAAACTGGAACAAGACAAGGATGCCCACTCTCAATCATCCTGTTCAACACTATATTGGAAGTCCTAGCTAGAACAATCACACAAGAGAACAAAATCGGGATATCCAAATAGGAAAAAAGGAAGTTAAGTTATCCCTCTTTGCAGAAGAGATTCTTATACCTCAAAAACCCAAGAGAATCCATCAAAAAACCTTGCACTGATAAAGGACTTTGGCAAAGTCTCAAGCTAAAAAATGTGCAAAAGACAGTCACATTCCTATATACCAAAATAAGCAAACAGAAATACAAATAAAAAGCACAATCCCATTCACAATAGCCAGGAGAAAAAAGAAATACCTTGGCATCTTCCTAACCAGGGAAGTGAAAGACTTTTAAAACAAAAACTACAAAACACTGCTCAAAGAAATCAAATATGACACAAACAAATGAAAAATATTCCATGCTCATGGATTGGAAAAATCAACATCGTTAAGATGTCCATCCTACCCAAGGCAAGCAATAGATTTAACACAATATCCATTAAATTACCAGCAGTATTCTTCTCAGACCTGGAAATGACAATACAGAAATTCATACGGAAACATAAACGACTACGAATAGCCAAAACAATCCTCAGTAAAAACAAAAACAAAAACAAAGCAGGCGGTATCACACTCCCAGACTTTAAACTTTATTACAAAGCTACAATAATCAAAACAGTCTGGTATTGATATGAGAACAGGCATACAGACTAATGGAACAGGATCGAGATTCCAGAAGCAAACCTCAATTTCTCAACCAACTCATCTTCAACAAAGCTTCCAACATCAACCACTGGGGAGAGGAGAACCTATTTAGAAAACGGTGCGGGAAAACTGTCGACCACATGCAGAAGATTAAAACAAGACCCTTACCTATCACCATAAACAAAAATCAACTCTAAATGGATCAAAGACCTATACATAAAATCTCAAATTGTAAGAACCTTAGAAAACGCAGGAGACACCCTTATGGAAATTGGAACTGGCAACCAATTCCGTATCACAACTTAAAGTGTATGCGTGTGTGCGTGTGTGTGTATGTGTGTGTGTGTGTGTATTATTTGGGGGCTCAGAATCTCTTTGAAAGTCGTCTAGAAGCTTTAAAAAAAACTGTCAGAGGCCTTAAGACCTATAAAGTTTGTGTGTTTCAGGTTCAAAATCCTAGGAAAGGATATAAAAGACCTTTTTCAACTCTAACACTTAATGTTTCAACTGGATGGATCAGAGGAAAAAGAAGTAAATTGGAGAGGACACATATCCTATGGGCTATGTGCTCTGCAAACCTGCCCAGCGAGCTGTCATCCTGTGTGCTTCATCAGCAATAAAATTTACCCAGAGACATTTTCATCATGTCCTACTGGAACAGATCAAAAATATATATATATCAGGTAGATTTATTTTCATACATTTTCAATGAGTTGACAATCTCTTATTCTTAACTGAAATATTGCTGGGGTGATTTCATCTCATTTGCAATACAGCCTGCCTTGTACATCTGAATGACAAATGGCTGATCCACAGGTTGGTAAATAAGGGAACAGCCATCAGCTATGCCATGTTCTCCACAGTTAACATGAATCAGTTTTACACGATGTGTGATACATCATACATCTTAGAGCAGGGAAAGAAGTACCTCTGGAATGCTGAGATTGCAGTCTGTTTTGATTAGACCACCAACTTCTTGAGGGATTTGAACTTACACTGTGTGCTACTGCTTTGTCTGTCAGGAAAATGAGTCTCAGTTTCTTTTGTTAACGGGCAATTCTCAAGAAATACTAACAACTGGTTGCACCCCAAAGGGAGGCAGTTGTGGGTAAAGGAGGGAGGTTAGCCTCACTATTTTGTATCCACAGCTACAAAATAGAGATCCTTACTTTAGGCTAACCATTTCACAAATGTCCAAGGTAGATTTTGTGAGACAGAGTGTGAATGAGGCAGTTTCAAGGTATTGTTACTCCTGGATTTTTTTGTTTGTTTGTTTTAGGTCAGGTGGTATATACCTAATTGTGGCAAGGTTTGCTCATTTTCTCATTCAATAGACACCTATTAAGTGCCCAAAGTGCACTGGTTATTATTTTGAGATGACAGAGGCATGGTTCCAAAACTCAAGTCATATTCCAGTCGGGAGAATAAGACATGTATCATGGCGTTATCTAGTTCACAGAAACTAAATTCTAAAACCAGCATAAGAAGCAAAAAATACTCATAATCAGTATTCTTCTTGTGATTCCCAAGAAAAGTCTTGCCCATGTTAAAAACCAAGATATCTTACTCAAAAAGTCCAACACAACCAGTTTTTCTTATGGTTAGAATGGATTATTAGTTCTTTGGCTGAGCACTATATGAAGGTGTTAACTTGCAGTTTTCTTATTTACCCAGAAGAAGAAATTGAAATTGGATTAGGTGACCTTCAGTGCTATCTTTACAATGGGAACTATATTTGGTTCAGCCTAAACCACGTGCTCATCTCTGCAGTTAAGGTTCTCTTTACTATAAGAGTAAGTTGTGTGGGAGTTGTGTTTAAAGACACATGTTTATATTAGATGTCCTAAAAACAAGTATATGGGGACTGGGACTAATTAAGAGCATAGCAGATGACTCTTATCTTCCCATCTTGGGTTCATTGAAAGGAATAACAGGTAAAATAGTCTATTCTACCTAAATTTAAAATAAACCACTTGTTTTTCTTTTGTTGTTTGCTAATACATTTTTAAAATTAAAATAGCATTTCTTTTGATTTTGCTTTATACAGATAAATATATTTTGAGCGAGACTGTGAAAACTACTGTAAGAAAAAAATAGTCGAGCACCACAGGTCATTTAAATATGAGAGTGGTTACTTTCCAGTGGGAGAATTTAGATAGACTACTTGGAGAAAATGGAATTTGAACTGGACCTGAAGGTGAACCAGAGGATTCAGTCATAGGAAACCATCCTTGGAGATAGCCATGTGTTACATGTAGCCAAATAATATCCCAGAGAGCATCCATACGAGATGAAATAAGATAATTTGGAGCAGATAACTGCAAGGCTTGAATGCCACACTTAGGGTTTTGGATTGTTTTGAGAAGGACATAGAAGGTCAGAATAAGTTTTTCAAATGCAAGTAACATGATGAGAGTAGTGGTGGGGGGGTGTTAAAAGTATTCGAATTTGAAAGTTTGGAGATTTGAAGGCTACTTAGGAGACATTTGTTCCAGAGGTACAAATCTGAAGTAATCAAGATATAGGTAGAATGGCCAAAGAGGAAGAAAAGCTATGCTATGGAAGTTGAATTCATGACATTATCAGTTAGCTTCATGAAAGGATAAGGAGAGAATGAAGAATTAGAGATTATTTCACTTCCTGTGTGTTTGTCTCCCCAACTAGACTGTTTTGTCCTAGAAGTGAAGGACTCTAAATTCATCTTTATTTCTCCTGAAGTGTCTAGCAGAGTCATTTGTACAAGAGGAACTTTGATACTTTCTGTGTTTGGTTGTTTGATTATTGTTTTTTAAAGATTTAGACTAATAGGAAATTTAGAAAGAGTTCAGTAGTTCAATGCTTTTTATATTTTAAGACTAATCACTGCTATGGCTAGCCTTTCCAGCTCTTTGCTTGAAGATTTCCAGGGTCAAATGATCACTGCCCTGACACTGAATTATTCTAATAGTTGGGAAGTTCTAGAACTATTAGTTTTCTCCTATGTATATTTTGTGTTATAGCTATTGACACCTCCATACACATACATACCAGCCTGCCTATGGTCATCTTCTTGTGGTTGTGGCCCTTTGAGAACCTAAGGTCATTAAAAATAAGATCACAACTTTGAGAAGTTTCTTGAGAGACTTTATTTTAACACATGGCATTCCCATGCAATAGAAATCATGCCAAACTCAAATACAAGCCCAACTGGGGTGGGAAAATGTTCACAAATATTTTTACTCTGAAATTTTATAATATTTACAACAGTTTTCCCCAGTCACCATAGCAATCTGCATAGCAAAAGGGCACGAAGGGAGAGACTAATTAGGAGCCTCATCTCATCTATTGGTGTTCCTAGATTTACAGTATCGCTGGCTAATTCAACTTGTTATGATTTGACAATCAAATTTTGCTTATTTTTGGAGTTGTTTATAGATAGAAAAAGAAAGAATATGTAGAAAATAATAGAGATATTCTAAAACATTTTAGTTGAAGCAATAGGAATGGGGGGAAAGAATCACAAAACCCATCTTATAAATCTGCATCAATTCATGAAAATCCATTTATCAAGTCTGAGTTCACTTCTCATATTGGATGTTATGATTTAAAACATATTCTATAGCATCACATAGTAATAGTCTGCAACTGCCAGTCCTATTTCTTCTAAAGTAAATTTACCTTCTTCTTCCACATCACAGCCAGCTGTCTCTTCCTTTCCTTCTTGGGTCCATATATTATTAATTCTTCCAAGCAACCTGCTACAGGAGATGCAAAGATAATCTAGCTGCAAACTCTGCCTTAAAGATTTCACACTCAGTCAGGTGCAGTGACTCATGCCTATAATCCCAGCACTTTGGGAGGTCAAGGTGAGAGGATTGCCTGAACCCACAGGTTCAAGACCAGCCTGGGCAACTTGGAGAGACCTCATCTCTACAATAAATAAAAAAATTAGCCTGTTGTGGTGGTGTGTGCCAGTAGTTTCAGCTACTTGGAGGACTGAGGCTGAAGGGAAGGATTGCCTGAGCCCAGCAGGTCGAGGCTGTGGTGGCCGTGAGTGTGCCACTGCACTCCAGCCTGGGCTACAGAGTGAGACTCCAATTCAAAAAAAACAGTTCACACTCTTCAGATTACCAAGGTTTCCAGACACTCCACACCCCATCAGCCTCTTCTACACACTGATTTATCATCGTTCCTACAAAAATATGACACTTAGGATTAAACTAGTGTTCTAGATTTGGACTGATCCTTGTTGAAGATAATGGGACAGAAACTTCCCTTGTGTGTTAAATATTGTGTTTTTATTAATAGAAACTAAGAGCCTGCTGTTTTGCAATACGTATGTGATTAACTGAAGCCCCTGATCCAGATATCCATTGTGCGTTTGTGCAATTTAATCATTAAAATGTTAGTAAAAGACTATATATACATCCCCATCAAATCTTATCTTAATGGTCTGGACTTCTGATTTGTGGTTCATTAGTGTAAAAATCCTTTTTAGATGCTAGACTCAAGTCTGTTTCTAAGCAGAGAGTAATCCTCTGGTCTGGCAAAGGTGAGCTTAAGTGCTGTAAAAAGTCACTCGCTGTCATTCTCAAATCCCTTACCACTGAGTGCTTTCGAAAGGTAACAGGGAGAGTTGAGGTTCAACACTGAAAAAAATACCTGCAGCAACCTCCGCCTTTGTTGGGGGGGGTGGATAGGAGCTCTATACAAAGAATTTGAATGTTCCTTTTCAGACTGTTTTAAAGATAGAAATCTAAATTCATCCTTATAACACTGAAAGATTTGCTTAATACCTGGTAAAATAGGCTCACAGGCTAACTCCATGCCTGCATTATCTGAAAGGAAATAGCATTTCCATCAGCTCTTTCAAGGAATTTACTGCTCCAGAAGTAGCTCTATTTTTCGGGACTCCCAAACTCACCCCTAAGGTATCATAAAAGATTAAGCTTGTCTCATTCCTGGAAAGTAGAATTTTTTAAAATCTTGATTTATTTCCACTTTGTGTAATAAAGCATTCTGATCAGCCCATGTGTATAAGAGAAACAAAGAGAACAGAAATCATGATACAGAAAATATTTTCTGAAAATTGTTTCTTCTCTGGTCAAGATGCATTTCAACAATATGCAAATTGGGTATACAGTAATTATATTTTCTTAATGTTTCCACAACAGCACTGCTTTTGCCAGACTGCAGTATTTTAGTAGCATAATGGTCACTTTGAAAGGGATGAGCACCCATTATATCTAGAGAAAGAAGACTTTGAAAAATCCAGTTCAGGTAATGCAGAGAATATACTTCCCATTGCTAATTTGTTTCTTAGTTATCTTAGCAAGGAAGACAAATAGACTGCTATCTCCAGGGAAAAAAATGAATAAAACAAGTGAATTAATTATAAACATCATAAATACAAAGCCCTCAAATTCTAAAACTATACTTAAAACTCTTCACAGGACCATTGGCCCCTCTGGCTAATGAATCTCAGTGTAGCTGTGACTCATCAAGTGTGTGCCAGAGGACGTAAGTTCTGAGCAATATTAATAATAGATGCTGTCCTTTAGAATGTGTTCTTTTTGTCAAGTGAATTCGCAAAATGCACTAGATTTTTTAAAGTTAGCCAAGTTTCATTCCTATAGGACTTCTAAATATGCCGGTGTTCAAATGTTGTCTTCCAAAGTCAGATAAAAGAAGCATTCTCAAACTACTTGAAAATGTAACCGTGTGTGTGTGTGTGTGTGTGTGTGTGTGTGTGTGTGTGTGTGTGTGTGTGTTACTTGTTTTTGTTTTTTAGATTCAGGGGATACACATGCATGTTCGTTGCATGGATGTATAGAGTAATGGTGGTGATTGTACCTCAGGTGGCCCATTTCCCAGAGCATGAACACTGTACATCATAGGTAGTTACTGAATCCTAACCCCGCCTTCCCCCTTACTGGTGTATCAATTGTCTATTATTTCCTTCTTTGTGACCATTTTCACAGCTACTCTTTCATGCGATGGGTGTTCTAAGAAACACTCTTAAGGGAACATTGGCTATGACAATTCCTAATGTTATAATAACAATAAAACTGTAGCACAGGAAATTAAAGAGACTCTTCTGAGATCACCCAGATAACCCAAAGTTGAACTAGTAATAAAATTTCAGGTCCCTTGTTCTCAGTGCAGCTCTCTGCTTCCTCCTATACATTCACTGCTTGCCCATTCAATAGAAGCTCATGCAATATTGACACATTTATAAATTTCTAATTTTTAGAAGATCACAGAATTTTTCTTGAAAACAACAGATCTGTTATATTTAAGCTTATGATTTTTATATTCTGAATGAATTTTATAGTTTAGAAAATGCATATCTACATCCAGGTAATTGTTTAAATTGATGCAAACCGTTACAACAGGGATCTCAGACCTCTCTTTGGGACCAGAGAGGTGATATAAATGAAACAGCTTGGCCTTAGCCAACAGTTGCTTGGTGGACACTGGGCTCTTTGTTGCTAGTTCTAATTTTTTAAAAGAGAAAGCCAGAGCTGTAAGTTTTCATGTAAAATGTACTGATTTTAAATTTTGGCAAGTAGTTCAAATTTAAAAAATAAAATAAACTGTTGGCTAACAAAACACACCTGCAGGCACAATTCAGCCCGTAGGCTGCCAATTTCCAGCCTCTGCTTTACATTTTGTAATCAGTCCCATTCTGTCTCTTGGCTCTGTGCATGCATAGTGGTAGGGGCAGAGACACTGGGTATCCTCTGGACAGAGTCAAACACTCAATAAGACTACAACTATTTCCAGCACCCAGCTTCCATTTTCTATTATAACTAAATGATATACAAGAAGGAAGACAGTCAGAGGTAGAAGAAGGGAGATAAAGGGAGAGAGAAAGACCAGTGAAGATCCTGGATGCTTCCCACTCTACTTTTATCCTTTTTAAAAATTATTTTGTTTTATTTTATTTATTTTTTGGTTTGGGTCTAATTGTGTCACTCAGACTGGAGCGCAGTGGCACAATCATAGCTCACTGCAGACTCGACCTTCTGGGCTCAGGCAATACTTCCATCTCAGCCTCCCAAGTAGCTGGGACTACAGGCACACACTACCAGGCTGCCTTGGCTGGTCTCAAACTCTTGGGCTCAAGCAGTCCTCCTCCCTCAGCCTCCCAAATTGTTGTGATTTCAGTTGTAAGCCACCACACCCAGTCAACTTATTTTTTAATATACTTCGTTTTTTCAGAGTATTGGGTTCACAGTATTAGGTCCTCAGAAAAAATTAGTGGAAAGTACAGGAAGTTCCCATACGTCACAACCTCCCAACACGTGGCCTCTCCAACTATCAACGTTCCCCACCAAGGTGTTGACAAATCTATAATGACACGTATCTACCACTATAGTATCTTACAGAATATTTTCACTGCTCTGAAAACCCTCTCTGCTCCACCTGTTTATCCTTCCTACTTAACCCCTGGTAAACAGTAATCTTTTTACACAGTTTTGTCTTCTCCAGAACCTCATATAGTTGGAATCATACAGTATGTAGACTTTTCAAATTGGCTTCTTTTATTTAGTAATATACATTTAAGGTTCTCTGTGTCTTTTTATGACTTGATAGTACATTTTTTTTAGCACAGAATAATAATCCATTGTCGAGATGTACTACAGTTTATTTATCCACTCACTTACTAAAGGAAATCTTGGTTTCTTTCAAGTTATGGCAATTATGACTTCAGCTGCCACAAAGATTTGTGTGTAGGTTTTCATGTGGACATAAATTTTCAACCTATTTGGGTAAATTTCAAGAAATTAGATTGCTGGATCATACAGTAAGAGTATATTTAATTTTGTAAGGAACTGACTAACTGCCTTTCAAACTGGCTGTACCATTTTGCCTTCCCATTAGACAATAAATGACAGTTCCTGTTGCTCCACACTTTTATCTCTTTAACACATGATGTAACTTACTGATACTCAGTTTACAGATAGATATGCACTTATCAAGTGAGTTGGTACATGAAGTTTCTGCTTTGGGGGTCTCAGAATACCTGAGGAAGGCAAGCTGAAATTTATATTCTTTGTGTATTTGTTTAATTTTCAAAGCTGTGTATCTCAAGGCGAAGCAGCTTTGCTCAAGAGTCTGGCCATAGATATTAAGCTATCATGAGGAATCTCTCCAAATTTTGGTTGCAAGAAATCCATTCCTCACCACTATTCTTGGAGGAAGTTGCATAGCATAGATTGTTAAAGATTTTCTCCTGGGTCTTTTAAAATAGAGCAACCTCTAGTCTGAGAGCTGGTCTGGATAAAATTAGAAGTCCTTAAAATCTGGATGGTGGCAAGCTTTGCTTTTTCACTTCTGTAATCATTTTCTTATATAACTGAGCTCAACAATATGAGGGGCAGAAGACAACTTTATTTTCCTCCATTATTTGTTCAAATTCGTCATTTAGATGAAATCTAGGTCAGATCTCAGAACTTTCAGGGGTCACTCACCAATAATTAAAAATCTCGCTATCACTTTATATTCCTAAAACAATCTTAGTTCAAGAAATTTTCAATAATCAAAACTTCAAACTCTTATCTGATTGTAGAAATTCTCAGCCCCCAGATCAGTAGTGATTGCTTTTTGTGGAAGTCTGTAGAGAGGGAGACAAACTTCTCTGTCTCCTGGTCCTTGTTACTTAGGTTTACTCCACTAGGCCTAGGAACAGAGGGTGACAGTCTGTGAAAGGGCCACAGTCTTATGTGGCTGGTGCCATGATTTGTCATCAAGACCTTCTATATGTAAATATGATGCATGTTTTAAATCTGTCTCTCTTTGGGGGTATTTTTTTTCTCTAGTAGGGTGCCTTTGTGTGTTTCTCAGAGATTTCCTTCCTGCGAACCTCCAACTATATACTCCGAGGACATCGCTTGGTCCAACCTCAAAGGATTCCCTTCCTTGGGCTCTGGAGTCAGATCACAGAGGTTTGTATCATAATTGTAAATTAATTACTCATGCCTAAATTTCCCCACCCAAGAGACAGGGATGATAATAGAATCTACCTCATAGGGCTCTGAAAAAAACTTAATGAAATGATCAATATAAAGTGTTTAGAACAGAGCTTGGTACATAACAATACTGAATAATACATGTTGTTATTATTAGTATTGTGTACCAATAGTTTGAAGGCAGTTTCTAGAAAATTATTACCAAAGGCACAAATTCAGAGTCAGACAAGGAGTTAAAGATGGGAACTTAATCCATCTACAGAGACTTCTGGCATAAAGAAACAAGAAATATGCCCTAAAGTTCATGATATATCATGGTAAAATAGAAATAAATATACTGGGCTTGCCTTCGGAAGACCTGGGTTCTAGTTCTGACTTTGCTCCCAATTGCTATGTATTTTTGAAAATGTAACAGAATCTCTTTGTTCTTCACCTCAACTTCCTCCCTACATTTAGATGAAGAAACATGGGGTTTAAATTTACTCTTAATTTTGCTGGTTTAATATTAGCCAAATCATATAAATTCTCTCAACCTCAGTTTATTCATCTTTAGAATGGAATTATCAACTCAGCCCACCAAAGGATTTTAGTAAGAATCAAGTGAGAGAGTATATAAGTGAGCATACAATAAACTCTAAATCATTCATTCATCCACCCAGCAAACATTTATTGACATTTATTGACCAACTACATGCCCCGGATACTATAAAGCTGTCAACTATTGCTAATATCACCATTAAGGAGCTAGGTAAACTTCAATATTTCTTCCCAGTTCTAAAATCCTTGGAATAAAATCATAAATAGAATTCTTTCCATTGTTCATAAATGGTTTGCACCTGCCAGCTAGAGAAACATCCAAAGTAGTTCTGTGTGGCAGAATTTTCTGTGGTGATGAAAAATGTCCATGTCTGCACTGACCTATACAGCAGCCATCAGTCACACATGGCTAGTGAGTGCTTGAAGTGCAGCTAGTGTAACTGAGAGACTGAATATTTAATTTTATTGAATTTTGAATAATTTATATTTCAGTAGCCACCCATGGCTTGTGGCTACCATATTGAATGGTGCAGAATTCTAGGACCCAAAGCAAAGGGTGATGCAGACAGAAAAGAGAAACGCAGGCCGTGAAGTTTAATTTGAGAGATACATTTGCCGCTTGGTAGAAGCATATGGTTTTTGTTGTTGTTGTTATTGTTGTTGTTGTTGTTTTTTGAGTTGGAGTCTCACTCTATCACCCAGGCTGGAAGGCAGTGGCATGCTCCCGGCCACCGCAACCTCAACCTGCTGGGCTCCTGCAGTTCTTCTGCCTCAGCCTTCCAAGTAGCCAGAACTACAGGTGCACGCTACCACACCCAGCTAATTTTTGATTTACTGTATAGAGACGAGGTCTTGCCAAGTTGCCTGGGTAGGTCTTGAACCCGTGGGCTCAGGCAATCCTCTCGCCTTCAGCCTCCCAAAGTGCTGGGATTACAGGCTGGGTCACCGAGCCCTGCCAGAAGCATATGTTTGACTGCAGATATTTGGTTTTATTGTTGTTCAATATGGAACCCTGGAACTTAGATAATTGTGATTCCTCTGAAAGAGACTTCCAGCTTTAATTGTAAAAAGACTTGACCACTGCTTTGTCCTAAAACAGGATGGGGGGGATCTTCAAGCCCTCTATTCTTATATAATTCTGTAAATTCTGCATATCAGACATTGTTAAATGGTGTTCAGAATTCACATACTGAGCAGAACATCGACCTGTCTTTATGAAAATACTTACTCTGGAAGACCTGATGTGGCCAAAGGGGCAATGTACTCCACGTTTATTCTTAGGTTTGCCTGGCCTAGGTTTTTTTACCATTTCTACAAAATTAGGGTAAAATTTTTCAAATCTATCAAAATGAGTTGGTTCACATAGAGATAAATGTGCTTAAAAGTGCTCAAGATGTCTGCCTAGGTTTGAAACCCAGTTCTACTTATTGTCTGTGTGATCTCGGGAGAATTCCTTAGTTTCTCTGTGCCTCAGTTTCTTCATCTCTCTAAAATTGGTACCTACCTTACAGGGTTAGTGTAAGGATTAAAATAGTTAATTCATATAAAATATTCATATCAGTGCCTGGCACAAAGTAGAGGACTCAAAAAATGCTGGCTGTTTTATTGGGATTAAGAGTTCTTCCATCCAAAAACCAGCAATAATAATAAAAGTACAGCTTTGTAGGATATTATGTATATTCCATCAGTTCAGAATGACAGAAAAACTGTTGGCAAGGGCAGAATCATAGAAGCTGGGCTTCTGTTACATCCTGAAAATTGGTCTAGGTGCTATGCACCATCACATGCTCTTTAGCAGATCTTAAAAAGGGAAATCTACCAACATTTGGACAGACAGGGCCAAGAGGAGGACAGTTTGACTAGATCACCCACATTCCAGGATGAGCAAAGGAAAAGCAAAACAAATATGACAGAACCAGAAAAAGATTACATTGTATTAAAGACAAGCATACTTCTCAAAATGATTGATTCTAGGAAACAGAAGAAAACAGTTGGCATCCTCAAAAAGATACAAAAAGAATTTCTGTGATATGAGACAGATGCAAAGTTAGCAAGCTGGTCATGGAAGGGGACCTGGGCTCCTCACAGAAGAACAGTGGTAGAATTGACCTGTGGAGAGCAACTTAAGAACTGTTTCCAGATTGCAGAAGAAGAGCACACCAAGCAAGATAATGGGGGCTGTCAGCACAATGAATACTCAGGCCAAAGGAAAAACATCTCATCTAGGGAATTCATGAGGAGGGAAACAGAACATTTACAATAAAAGTAATAAGCAAAGACACAAATGGAAAAAAATAAGTGCTCCTGAATAGGACAGGAAATGGAGGAAGTTATTGAATCTGCAGATAGTGAGATTTTACCCCAGACCAGACATTTAGTAGAAAGAAGTTTGAAAAGGAAACAGATTCTCTCCAATAGCCTCTTCCAGCTTCTCAAGGCCTCCTGCATTCTTTAGTTGATGGCCCCTTCCTCACATCACACCAGCCTCTGCTCTTGTTCTCACATCTCCTTTTTCTCCCTTTGACCCTCTTGCCTACCTCTTATAAAGATTCTTATGATTAGTGCCATTGCTTTGCTAAACTCTGGTCTGGCTATGTAGCTCTTTGAGCTATGACTGCCATGTTTTCCTAAGCTTTGGCTCCCTCTCCTAAAAAAAAAAAAAAAAAGATTCTCATGATTAGATTTGGCTAACACAGGTAATCCTGGATAAACTCACATTCTGATACTGAACTCCATCTGCAAAATTCCTTTTGCCACATGATGTATATATTCACCGGTTCTGAGGACTTGGATGCAAGGGAGAACATTATTCTACCAGATCCATAAGCAGGTAACAAGCTGTATAAACAATGAAAAGTATTGTTGGTGAAAAATGCCAAACTTTGTGAAAATTTTTAAAAGGCTTATTCTGAGCCACATATGAATGACCTAGGCCTGTGGCACAGCCCCAAGAACACCTGAGAACATGTGCCCCAAATGGTTGAATTACAGCTTGGCTTTATACATTTTTAGGGAGACAAGTTATAGGCAAAACATAAATCGGTACATGTGAGGTTTGCATTGGCTGACCCAGAAAGATCAATCCTGGGGCAGTGTGGGGGGCTTGCAGGTCATAGGTAGATTCAATGACTTTCTGATTGGCAATTGGTAGAATGTGTTGGGCTCTGTCTAAAAAATCTGAAGTTAGTAAAATAAATGCTGAGTTAAGATAAGCAGGGGTTGAGAAAGCCAAGGTTCTTGACACACAGATGAGGGCTCTAAATAGCAGGAAGTGTCTTAAAATGTGCCCAGAGCCCAGAAATCCACCAGAAAGGGATTCTATACAGATGCAAATTTTCCCAAGAGATGGTTTTATAGGATCATAAAATATTTATTTCCTTCTTTGTCTGTTATATGATGTTATGCTAGAGTCAGATTGGAAAAGAAAGTAAGCCACATTAGATAAGGTTAATACAGATCTGTCTGATTAGACTTTATGGTTTGTAGGACATGATGACTCCCCAGACCCCTTAGTTAGGAATTTGAGCAAGAGAAGAAAAAGGTCTTCAGTATGCAGTCAGGCCCATCTGCTTCATTTAGTGGTTCTCAGGATGCATTTCCTAGACTAGCAGCATAAATGTTACCCAGAAACTTTGTAGGAAGTTAAGTCTCACCTCAGACCTGCAGAATGGGAAACTCTAGTGGGGTGGAGCTTGGCAAACCATGTGTGAACAAGCCTTCAAAATAACACTGATGCAAAGCTGAAGTTTGAGAACCACTGGTCTAGGGAAGGTATAAAGAAGCATGAACTGATAGTATATTCATGTTCTTGGAAGCAGATGTCTTTCATTTATTTTTTTTGTCACGGAGGAATGTCACCAAGAGACTTTTAAATACTTTGAAGGTTAAAGTGCTGAAATGTTTAATTTTATTTATTTTGTTTATTGCCTTCATTGCTCCACAAAGAATTTTTTAAATGGCTTGCAAAAGTCATGTCACCCTACCTTATAGGTCAGGTGTTGGGTCAGGCACAGTGGCTCACGCCTATAATCCAGCACTTTGGGAGGCTGAGGTGAGAGGACTGCCTGAGCCCACAGGTTCAAGACCAGCCTGGGCAACTTGGCAAGACCTCATCTCTAAAATAAATCAAAAAATTAGCCGGGTGGTGGTGCCTGCCAGCTACTTGGAAAGCTGAGGCAGAAGGATCACCTGAGCCCAGCAGGTCGAGGCTGCAGTGGCCATAAGCATGCCACTGCACTCCAGCCTGGGCAACAGAGTGAGACTCCAACTCAAAAAAAAAAAATAGGTAAGGTGTTATTCCTGATTTTGTTATTCCTGAGGAACTTCTGCTAGGGAGACAGGATTTGGAGGAGAGGGTAATGAAGGATGGAGCCCTTCCTCCTTCCAGCCTCTCCTCTCCCCTCCTCCAAATCCTTTCTTTAACCTTATACCACTCCCCCTACCCTCCAGCTCTCACTCCCAAAAAAACATTCCTGGCCAGCTTCGGTGGCTCAACCTGTAATCCCGCGCCTTTGGGAGGCTGAGGTGAGTGGATTGCCTGAGCCCCGCGGGTTCGAGACCCGACTGGGCAGCGAGACCTCATCTCTACAATAAATAAAAAAATCAGCCAGGCGTAATAGCACATGCCTGTAATTCCGGCTACTTGGAAGGCTGAGGTGGAAGGATCACCGGAGCCCAGCAGGCGAGGCTGCGGTGGCCGGGAGCGGCCACTGCACTCCAGTCTGGCGACCGAGTGAAACTCCAACTCAAAAAAAACAAACAAAGAAACAAACAAAAAAAAACATTCCTGCACACATTAGTTAGGAGTCAACAAAAACCATATTGGAGAAGACTGGATAAAGTAACCACTGATTTACAAAATTATAAAATGTTAGAACTAGGAGAGGTTGCTAAGAGCATGTGTCCAAGACCCTCATTTTACAGAGGACTCCAAGGCCCAAGGAGGTCATGCCCAAGGTCACACAGTTAATGTGAAGAAGTTGGGACGAGCTGCCCAGATTCCTGATTTTATGCTAGTCGTGCAGAGTCAGACATACCAAATAAAAAGTGTGAGCCATTTTCACCCAAAACCAAGAAACCTGACTAAAACAGAGTAAATCTGCTCTGTTCTTCTTTTCAGTATGGCTCCTCACTGTGAGGAGAATCAGTTAGCAAAATGTGAGAATCAGGTTATTTGCTCTAACGCCGGGGCAGAATGAAATTGAAATTTATCTGAGGTGCGTCCAGAGCAAGAGAAGCCCTGAGAAATCTTTGTAGTTTCTTAGGACTGAAAATCCCCTGAGGCCAAGATAAGAATTTTAGGAAATGAGAGTAACAGGGGTAGATAAGGTTTATGAAGCCAGTTGCTAGGGTGGGGGTGATGAGAAAGTGAGGCAGAGTGAGGTTGCCCATATGAAGGGGAGGACCCTATGAAAGGGATAATCAGAAGAACAATGTAAGAACAATTTCAAAGTGCTAAATCTTTTTTTTTTTTTTGAGTTGGAGTCTCACTCTGTCGCCCAGACTGGAGTTCAGTGGCCGCTCCCGGCCACTACAGCCTCCACCTGCTGGGCTCCAGCAATCCTTCCGCCTCAGCCTTTCGAGTAGCCAGAATTACAGGCATGCGCTACCACGCCCGGCTGATTTTTTGATTCATTGTAGAGATAAGGTCTCACTACCCAGGAGGGTCTCGAACCCTCTGGCTCAGGCAATCCACTCACCTCAGCCTCCCAAAGGCGCGGGATTACAGGCTGAGCCAACGAGCCGGGGCAAAATGCTAAATCTTAAAGCCAACCCAAGGAGTTATTGAAATGTATTTATAGAAATGGAAATAAACAAAGCATTCACATTGCCAAAGAGAGCTAGCCAAAGAATGAAGAGGAGTGATTTTGTTTCCTTTAACCCAGAGGCTAAAAATGAATATGATTTAAACAGGAAAGTGTCTGGAGATGCAGGTGGTAGCAGGGAATGGAGAGGGACCAGGAGCCTTGGGAGCTGGGAGCCCATGAAGAAGGAGGAGAAAATGCAGAAGTCTGTCCCCATGACCAGTGACATAAACAGGTATGTGCATCAAAATGTGGGGCTTTTAAAATAACCCAATTTCAAGGTCTTTTTCCTCTTATTTTAAAAATTCATTTTTTTTTTTTTGTCTTGATGAGAGGAAAGTTGTCCTGGTTTTGTTTTAGGAATTGATGAATTAAAATCATTAGAGGCCACAGATCCAATCAACATTATTTTTCAGACAAGTTTGGGGAAAATTTTTCTATTTTAAAAAACTCAGTTGAGCATTTTTTAAATGCCTTTCTTTTCTCATCTGCTTTAATTTTCTTCTTCACTAAGTGGAAAAAGAAAAGTGTGTGTGTGCTCGTGTGTGTGTGTGTGTGTGTGTGTGTGTGTGTGTACAAATATGGAAAGAAAATGTGTCTGTGTGTGTTTCTGTGTGTGAGCAATTCTCAAAAAGTCCTGTACTTCCCCCTCCAGGACGCTATTCAATATCAACTGCGCCATCTTGTGGCTAAGGGATATTTGTGCAGCTGGCTTAAATTTCACTTTGAAAAATGAACAAGTTGAAAAATATCAGTATTATGATTTCTCATTACCTTCAAAAATTAAAATACATATGAATTCTGGTGCTATAAATATTAACTATACTGCAAAGTGTTAATGAACTACATGGTTGTTTTAAAATATTTATTATGAAATGAAGGGCAATTAAACATATACTAGATACAAAACCCCTTACTGGAATTTTATGCATAAACACCGGCTTAAGAACTTGGAAGGGTCTGTGTGATCACAATTGTGAAGGCTTTTGTTTTTCACTTGAACTAAAGTAGGTCTCCCTCATCTTTCTCTACTTCAGCCCCTTACCATTTCCTATTATTTTGTACCTCCCCGCCCAACTTTGCTTTTGGAATATTTCACAAAATTAGTGATTGCCTTGGTGTTCTTCACCATTGTAACCCCAATGCCCAGCATTATTTCTGTCACATAGTAGACACTCAATAAATATTTTTCAAATGAATTTAATTGATTAAAATACTTAACACATAAAAATAAGCGCTTAGAGTAACTAGTAACACATAAATTAGAGAAATCTCTCCAAATAAGTGAACTGACATTTTTTTCAGAGAATTCAGTGACACTGATTTGGGTATACATCTCTGGTACTTTCAGAAGCTGTGTGCTTTGGGCCACTCTGCTAAAAGTAAAACTGCTAGAAGAATGCATCCATTATTCAGTGATATGTCATTAGTAATGAAAAGCCCTCTTAAAAAGGCCAGGGTCTTTAGCAGTAAACTAGTGACTTTCAGAATCAACTCAGAGAACAGTTTGGAAGTTCATATGTTTTTTGCGAGATTTCAGTGGGTTATTAAGTGACATTTAAATAAATGATTTAAGCCCCACCATTGGGAACTTTATAAGTTGCTAAGCTTGTGGATTTCAACATGTGGAAGCAAAGTGCTGGGGCTCTGCCTTCTGGATATGAACTCACGTCACATCAATCACTAGTTCTAAATTATAGCATCATGTTTATTTTGACTTCTGACAAATGCTAAGTGTTTCCTGACACATGTATTTTTGGCATGGTAAGAACCTATTTCAACACCAGAAGAGTTGGGAAAAGGAGAAAACTGAATTGCACATGGGTTTGAATTTTACATTGAAGATTTTGAGCTATTCAATTTGGAGAGCAAGTTTGTGGATTCCCAAATGTTTGCCAAGGGGACTTACTCACTTTACTGAAAGTCTGAAAACCTTCTAAAAGAAAATGAGGTACAGAGGAGGCCTAGCTACATTTAGGGCAGGGGATATGCCTTCTTCCACCCCTGCTGCCCAACCTTTGCTGGGGATCCCGGTGAACTACAGAGAGAGCATACAAGTGGGAATCTACCAGCTGAATTGTTTTTATTTATGGCAGTGAGGTCCGAAATTTAATGTGTATTAAAATTGCCTAGAAACCTTGCTAAAATGCAGACTTCCAGACCCACCCCTCCTACCTCTATAACTGTGTAGGAGCCAGAATCCTAGTAATTCGTGTATAAGTAAGATTTAGAAGACACTTTGGGAAGCCCTGATCTACTACTTTCAGTTCTATAAGTGCAAGGACTCTGTTTTGTTCACTAATGTATCCAAAGTGTCCCTACACATGGTCTGTATGCAACGAGTAACTTGTAGGTGCAGACAATGGATGGATGGGTGGATGGATGGATGAATGGATGGATGGGTGGGTGAGTCGGTGGGTGGATGGAGGGATGGATGGATGGATGGATGGATAGATGGATATCTAGACTCAGGGACCTAAAGAAAGGGTTGAAAAATAGTAGAACAGAAAATTTCAAAGTTTCCAAGGTCCAAACATGCTTTGAATTTATTCTTAAATTTCTGATATATCATATGTTATATTCACCCCATGATTTTGTGTAACCTTTATTTAAATACCATCTCCCTTTGGCAACACACTGATTTTGTCACTTGGGTTTAAAAATGTGTTTTGTTTTGTTGTAAAATGGCAAAGCATCACAACATTTTGTCTACAAACATTTTAGTAAATTTCTGTTCTCATCCAAAACAGTTCTTCCAAGTAGAACAGAGACTTCTATCAGTGGTTTTATAAGGCAACATGGTTCTCTGTAGTGAAAGCTCAATCAGAAGCACCAAAGGGAGTGGTGAAAAGAAGACTAGGCTATGTGCCAGGAGACCTGGGTGCCAGGTATAGCTGTCTTGGTAACCAGCTGAGTGACCTTGGACAAGTCATGCACATGGATGGGCCCTAGTTTCCTCATCTGTAAAGTGAGAGATCAAGGGGGTCTTCAAGACCCTTTGGGCTCTACATATTTAGTATCATGTTCAGGCTTTTTACTTCCCCACATGTCTCATCCTTAGCGATGAAAAACTAGGCTTTCCTGAAGGCCTCCATTAATTCTGTTGTGACAGGTGGAATAATGATGCCCCCAAATATGTCAACATTTTAATCTCCAGAACCTGAGAATATGTTACTTTAATGGGCAAGAGGGACTTTGAGATGTGATTAGGTTAAGAATCTTGAGGTAAGGGGAGATTATGTAAGTGGTCCCAATCTAATCATAAATGCTTAAAACCGAGATTATACAGATGAGCCCAATCTAAGCAAAATTCCTTAACATCAAAGAGGTTTTCCCAGTTGTGGCCAGAGAGGGGCAAGGGGAGATCTAAGGATGGAAGAAGAAGTTGTCTGAGAGACATGATGCGGCTAGCTTTGAAGATTGAGGAAGAGAGCCATGAGCCAAGGAATTTAGGCAGCCTCTAGAGGCTGGAAAGGACAAGAAAATGGATTCTTCCCTAGAGTTTCAAGAAAGAAAAGCAGTGCTGCTGAAACCTTGATGATAGCCCAGTGAGACATGAGTTGAACTTACAGAACTGTAAGATTTTAGTATTGTTTAAACTTCAAAGTTTACGGTAATTTATTATGACAGCAATAGACAACTATACATGTGACCTAAGAATACAGGAAATATTCAGAAGTCTGGTAACTTGCACAGCTGACAAACTGACTAAACTAGGGTCATTTGGCCTGGACCTAAGGGGTTCCTTTAGGGGTTCCTTTAGGGTCATTTGGCCTGGACCTCATAGTCATCAGGGTCAAATTTAGACTTCTGGACATTTATCTTCAAGCAATTCCTTTGAAAAGTATGAGTGTATTTATATAAAATGTGTATGTGTACCCTGGTCAGTTAGCTCAGTTAGTTAGAGCCATTGAATGGTCTAAAAAAACAATTGATAAGCCGGGCATGGTGGCTCACACCTATAATCCCAGCACTTCAGGAGGCGGAGGCGTGAGGATTGCCTGAGTCTGGGGGTTCAAGACCAGCCTGGGAAACATGGCAAGACCTTGTCTCTACAATAAATCAAAAAGTTAGTGTGGTGGTGTGCATCTGTGGTTCCAGCTACTTGGAAGGCTGAAGTAGAAGGATCACTTGAGCCCAGCAGGTACAGGCTGCAGTGGTTGTGAGCATACTGCTGCATTCCATCCTGGGTGACAGAGTGAGACTCCTAATAAAAAAAAAAAAAAAAGACAATTGATAACTCATAACAAATACCACTCAAGTTAAGCCAGTTGAAGTGGGTAAGTCCAGTATAAATAGTAAATGGATACTCTGAGACTGGTAGCCTTTATTGTTCAGCTTTGGATCAGAAAGGCAATTAGTCTGGGTCTGAGCAACTCAGAGACTGAAAGTAGCATTTCGATACATGTAAACTTATAGTGTGGAAATCTCCCAGGATCCTCCTTCATTTTACAGACTGAGACTCAGAGGGTTTAGAACTATTCATAACCACACCTGAATTTTCAGCTACAATGAAAATTATTATAATGAAAAAGAAAGCAAAATTGGAAAGTGAATTGATATCACAGTATGCCAGAATCTGTGTTGCCTGAGCCTATCTTGAAAGCCAGCTGTTACACATTTGGGGCTTGCTAACCAAACCGGTAAGTTGACCCTGCATGGTTTAAGGAGGCAGCAGGGGGAAGAGGGGGCGGCTGGGGTACAATAACTGACACCCAAGCAGTCAACTCATGCTAACTAGGGATGGGCATACCTATCTCAAAATAATAAATACAACTCTCTTTCAAAGTGGTCTATAATGCATGTTGGCCTAAATTATCTGGATGACTTTCATATCATTTCTGTTTTGTTTGATTGCTTAACAAACATTAATTGAGCTCCATGTAGAATGTTAGAGATGGAAGAAACCTTAGGAACATCTGATTTATCCCCAGAGTTATACAAATGCAAGGAAGTTGTAGCAAAACCAGGATTTCAGCCCCATTCATTAATTTTCAGACACTTGCTCTCTTTCCTCTGCTCATTGGAAATATAATGATGCCTTTTAATGAAAACCCTCAAAGAATCATGAAATATGTTTTCCATCTCAATTCTGTGTACTACCATTGCCTAACTGTCAGTGCAGAAGTGTCCCTCCTGGGGTAAGAATTCATATTCTTTCATAGAGTTGAAAATGAATTTGTAATCCCAACTCTTTTGGTGAATAAATTAAAGAAATTCTGCTTCTAGGCTGAGGACACAACTTCTTCAAGGATATTGGAAAGAAAAGCACTAATTATTTGCCAACAATCTTATATTGGAATTGCCTACAGTGTTTGAGAATACCACAGACTCATTACTTTCCTTTCATCCATCAAGTAATGCTACCTCAACAGGCTGTCAATGATTACTCAGACATTCAGCTTAATCTATTTAACATTAGATTAAGATGTCTGTCAGAGTCATTAGAATAACCTTGAATTTGATGTTAAAACTTATATGAAGATATTCTTAAAATTACTCCAAAACTCAGGTATTTACTAGGACAGTTTCTTGGATCTTTCCTCCCAATTTCTCTAAATTCACTTCCAGGATGAAGAGGCACACTAAATGTCTACCTGTCAAGTGCTACAATTTTAGGAAAATTCATTTTACTGCTAATACCTAAGGGACAGAGGGATTTTTTATCTGGGACATCTGCATTCTAGGAGGATACTTGATATGTGTCCTGGGCTAATTTTAAATCTCATCCTAGAAATAAAATGCATAGGAAAGAAAAGTTGTGTTAAATGAGCACTATATGTGGATTATCCATTTGCCAAGACTGATAATACAAAAAAATTCTTAAATTTGAAAATGTGAGTAATAAAACATAATCTCTCTTTTGATTCTGAATGTACTTTAAGATTGTGCAGTGCCTTGGGCTCATCATAGAGAATATTACTTTTTATAGCTCATAGGACCATAGTAGAACTTTGGAATTGAAAGAGACATTTTGGATCATTCAGTTAAGGGTGACAACTAAGTTTTGCCTAGTTGCCAACTACAGTTGATTGGTATGGTTCTGGTGTGCTGTGCTGAAAATTCTGAGGCAACATTTGGACTCAGTGGAAAAGTATAATGTGATTGATTAACAATATCTGCCAAGGGTGGGAGGAAGAAATAGTGACTGGTATGGCACTTATTTGCTATCCTTAGTGAGTCTAATCTCTTCATTTTAAGGATGAGTAGCCTAAGGTCAGACATAGTTAAAAGAATTTGCCAGAGGCAACCAGCTGTTCTGTGATCAAGCTGGACTAGCCACTACCATAATATTTCTACCACAGCATGGCAGCTCTACTACATCAACTCACACCTCTAGAAAATAGGAATCTTTTTTTTTTTTTTTTTTTGAGTTGGAGTCTCACTCTGTCACCCAGACTGGAGTGCAGTGGCCACTCCCGGCCACCGCAGCCTCCACCTGCTGGGCTCCGCTGATCCTTCCGCCTCACCCATCCAAGTAGCCGGAATTACAGGCATGCGCTACCACACCCGGCTGATTTTTTGATTTATTGTAGAGATGAGGTCTTGCTGCCCAGGTGGGTCTCGAACCCACGGGCTCAGGCAATCCACTCACCTCAGTCTCCCAAAGGCGCGGGATTACAGGCTGAGCCACCAAGCCCGGCGAAAATAGGAATCTAAGTAACAGTTTCTTGGGGGTTTAAAAACTTCATCAGGAAGAAAAAATAACCAACTAAGCAGAAAATATATTTGGATGGTGATATAACTTACCTAGGAAATTGGTGACAATTCACTGAATCATTTAAAAGAATTTGAACTCAATTTTCCTCTGAGACACCATGTAGTTTAAACTATAATTATGCTTTCAGAATTCATTTTTATACATTCAATATATTTGCGTATTTTTTCTATGCAAGATACCATATTAGAGATGTGAGAATAGTAATGAAATATTTTAGGCAAAAATTCTCTAGCATTTATTCAACAGACAATTACTGAGCACTTGCTGAAGTTAAATAACATATTCAGCCCTGGAAATTCAATACCAAGTAAAACCCTGCCTTAAAGGACTTGCTAGCTTGTTTGACAATATCTGGTGCCATAAGGAATAGTTAAAGCAATTTTGTGTTTGAACGTGAGTCACATGTTCAAGCCTCTTGCTCAATTTTCTCTCAGGTAGTCTATTTTTTTTTTAATTTGTAGACTTTTTTGAGAACTTGAACTATATTCAAGAATGTTTGTTCATCAAAAGATACCACAAGAATATGTATTAATCAGTATATATAAGCCACCCTGTTATATGAAAAGAGAGGGTTTAATACAAAGAACTGTGAACTAAATATAGAGATGTTAACCAGGTAACTGAAAAGGCAGAAAGAGAACATTACTATATCATAGAGGTAGAAATTGCAGGATTGGAGAAACAAAGGGAGAAGCTGACGTTACTAAACTCTGAAGACTGGAGCAGGTGCCTGCTGAGCTGAAATTCAGTGAGGGCTCTAACGGGGTGAAAGTCTAGTCCTACAGTCGTTGGCAAAACAACACGGATGTGATTGCTGCTATGGTAACATGCTGCCACTGAAGAAGTGAGACTAGTGTGGTGCTTTCAGGGGGAAGAAGTAGACAGAAAAATGTGAGTACCTTCCTCCTCAAGCCTTCATGTTTCCCTCTGGCACCACTATGGGCCTCCAATGACAAAAAGTCAATAGAGGAGGGTGGGTTGGAGCTGAGAGACAATAGTTTAATTACTGGCAAGAGAATGGAAAAGCACACCAAAAAGTGGGAGAAGAAACACAACCAACAATGGGCTTGGCTCTAGATTTGAGTGATGTGTAGCAGGTACTAATAGCGAAACTTTTAAGAATATGCTTACTAGCCAGGGGGCAGTGACTCAGACTGTAACCCCAGCATTTTGGGAGGCAGAGGCAAGAGGATTGCCTGAGCCTGGGGGTTTGAGACCAGCCTGGGCAACTTGGTAAGACTTCGTCTATACAATAAAATCACAAAAAACTAGCTGGGTGTGGTGGCGTGCATCTTTAGTTCCAGCTACTTGGAAGGCTGAGGCAGAAGGATCACCTAAGCCCAGCAGGTCCAGACTGCGGTGGCTGTGAGCGTGCCACTGCACTCCAGCCCGGGTGACAAGAGTGAAACACCAATTCAAAAAGAAAAAATATGCTTACCATGTGCCAGCTCTGTTCTAAGCCTTCACCATATTATCACATTTCATCTCACAATGGCCCTTTAACCTGAGAACTATTATCATTCCCATTTGAAAGCTGAGGAAACAGAGGCAAGAGAGTTTAAGTAACTTCCCAAGGTCATATAGCAAAGAAGAGCTGGATAGAGAAGATAATCAGATAAATTTTAATTAATTTTGATTTCATATTCAAATTCAAAAATATAAATGATTTGCCATAAAAAGCAATAAAAGATTATAGTAAGTGAGATGTGACAATTAATAGCAGGTCTCCTGACTTAAGGGAACTTTAACAGTAATAAATATTTTCTGGTCATATTAGCTCATAAAGATATGGCTGATGGCAACAATATCTTTCTTGCTTTACCGTCTATACAATCCTTATCGACTTTTAGGTGGTCTTTCAGGAATTCTTGTCACTGTGGTGAAAAACCACAGATTCTTTAATATGAGTTGCTTAAAATTACATTACTGTTTCTTTTCTTTTTCCTTTTTTTTTGTTTTTTAGTTGGAGTCTCACTCTGTCACCCAAGCTGGAGTGCAGGGCATGCTTATGGACACCGCAGCCTTGACCTGCTGGGCTCAGGTGATCCTTCCACCTCAGCATTCCAAGTAGCTGGAACTATAGGCACACACCACCACACCTGGCTATTTTGATTTTTGTAGAGATGAAGTCTCGCCAAGTTGCCAAGACTGGTCTCGTACCCACGGGTTCTGGCAATCCTCTCACCTCAGCCTCCAAAAGTGCTGGGATTATAGGCGTGAGCCACTGTACCTGGTCTACCGTTTCTTTGCTTTCTGCAGTTTGTTCTTGCAGATAATTGTCTTTGGGTGAGACCAGTTCTTCTTCACCTTCTCTAGAATAAAAACTTATGCTCACACTGCTCCCAAAGCAGTAACCCACAGAAAAACTCTCTAGATTATTCATTGCCTGTGCATGATTGTACAATGTAAATGATGCCTATTGGCACAATAATTTCACTTTGCTCACCCATGAATACTGCCTAGATGTGCTTATCTCCTGGAGATTTGGTGAAAATACAAGAACTCATTTATTCATTTATGTTGGGCTGAAATGTAAGGTAAGCTGAAAATCTGACTCCCTTTAAAAGACTAATTAGTGTGGTGGTCTTCTGGAAAAAGGAAAGGGCTGTTGAGCGGGGTCTTTTTCTGCCTCAGGCACTGTCACAGGTTCTGCCACTGTCTCCTTACCTCCTTATAGGTGTCTCCTAATCTACATTTGTCTCAGTTCATCTATTCCTCCACCTTGCAGACAAATGCTGATTTCTAAATGCAAACCTGACCACATGACTCATTACTTTGGGGAAGGTGAAAATTCTTAACACAGTCTACAAGCCTCAATGGGCACCTCCAGCCTCTGGGCTCTTGCTTATACTGTTTCTGCTATGCTCTCCCCTCCCCCAACTACACTGCCTTCTTGTAGTTAACTCTTACTAATATTTCAAATGGCACTTCCCAAGGGAAGGTCCTTTGACTTTTCTCCCCACATAGGTCATGTCCTTCAATTAGAGGCTCATAGCATTCTGGACTTTCTCTTTATAATGCTCATCATTTATGTTATATGCTTGCATGTTTGTTAAATCAATGTCTATTTTCTCCACTAGAACTGTAGGTTCTGAAGAGGATGGGCTGCATCTGCTTTGTTCTCCATTGTCGGTCCTCAATACCTAATAGTATACTGGAATACAGTAACCATTTGAAAAAGATGTTATAAGGAGTTAATTCACGTATGTTACAGCCCATGACCACAGCTAGTGGGATGTAGTAAGCAGCCCTTCTATTGATGATCTGGTCTGAATTTTTCCCTGAACAAAGGCCAGTGCAAATCAACATTCTTGTTTTGGCTCCTTTTCATTTATTTTTCTGTCTGGAGAGGCTATAACTTCATCACCCTTGGGGTCACAGCAGCACACTCGAGGTCATGAAGGTCACTGTATGGGCAGTCAGAATGGAACTTTCTGAAATGGAGCCTAGGGATTTATCTGCATGTCATCAAGCACCCAAGAGTCCAGGCCCACTTTGAAAAACACTGCCTTGTCCATTCACCCTACTCCATCCCTACCCCAAAACAAACTTTGCAGAAATACCTTCTGCACTTCAAGACCTCAGTATAGTCACACTCTGCCCTGCATGAGATTCCTTATGCCACTATAACAAATAAGCCACAAACTTGATGGCTTACTATAACACAAATTTATTTTAATTCTGGAGATTGGAAGTCTAAAATTAGTCTCAGTGGGCTAAAATCAAGGTATTGACAGGGTTCATCCCTTCTGGGCACTCTTAGGAGACTTCTTTCCTTGCCTTTCTCAGCTTCTAGAGGCTAGTGCATTCCTTGGTTCATGGTAACCCTACATCACTGAACCTCTGCTTCTGCTGTCACACCTCCTACTTTGACTCTGACCTCTTGCATTCTTATTATAAGAATTCTTATTCATATGGAAACACAAACATCCAAGAATAGCCAGAACAATCCTCAGCAAAAAAAACAAAGCAGGTGCTATCACATTATCAGACTTTAAACTTTACTATAAAGCTACAATCATCAAAACAGCTTGGTATTGGTATAGGAACAGGCATATAG
>NW_007061405.1:485474-572846 GCF_000164805.1 Carlito syrichta | reverse complement strand
AGACAAATGGGACCTTATTAAACTGACAAGCTTCTGCAAGGCCAAAGAAACCATCGAGAGAGCAGGGAGACAGCCTACAGACTGGGAAAAAGTATTTACCAACACCAGGTCTAACAAAGGCTTAACATCCTGGATCTACAAGAAACTAAAACATGCTGAAAAGAAAAAAACAAAGAACCCCATTATAAAATGGGGCCAAAGATATGAACAGACACTTCACAAAGGAAGACATCCGAGCAGCCAACAAACACATGAAGAAATGTTCAACCTCACTACTGCATCAGGGAGATGCAAATCAAAACCACACTGAGATACCACCTAACTCCAGTCAGAATGGCAATTATCAACAACTCAAAAAATAACAGCTGCTGGAGAGGTGTGGTGAAAAGGGAAAACTTCTACACTGTTGGTGGGAGTGTAAACTAGTGCAACCTCTGTGGAAAGCAGTGTGGCGATTCCTAAAAGCTCTAAATATCAACCTCCCATATGACCCCACAATCCCCCTACTGGGAATATACCCTGAAGAACTCAAATCACTCTTTCAAAAAGATACCTGCACACGTATGTTTATTACAGCGTTGTTCACAATAGCAAGAACCTGGAAACAACCATGCTGCCCATCAAAAGAGGACTGGATTTAAAAAATGTGGTACGTATACACGATGGAATACTACGCAACCATAAAAAAGAACAAAATCATGAATTTCGCAGCAACCTGGATGGAACTAGAATCTATAATACTGAGTGACCTCTCACAGAAACAAAGATCCGAGTATCACATGTTCTCACTCATATAATGGACCTTGAACATCCAATGTATACTATAAGAAAATGACTGACGGTACTGGGAAACTGTGGGGGGGAGATGGGATTAACAGTAGCAAATATCTGTCTGGGGATGGGGAAACACCTCTTATCAACAGGGTGCCTGAATGAAATGTAATTGTACACCTAACCCTTAACTGTACCCCACAAAACCATAATAAAAAATATTGATTATGAAAAAAAAAAGAATTCTTGAGATTAAATTGAGCCCACCTAGATATTTCAGGATAATTTCCCCAGCTCAAAAATCCTAAATTTATCACACCTGTGATGCCCCTTTGCCATGTAAGGTAACATATTCACAGGTTCCAGAGTGAGAACATTGACATCTTCAAAGGATCATTATTCAGGCCAGTACTTTCCCCAAACCCCATCCCATCATTCTGTTACTGAAGCACCAAGAGGTCAGTTGTTGCTCACTCCACAGAAAGCCAATATCCTAGACAATAAGTATTGCCAGGTAAGAAGTCTTTTTATTCAGGAACTATCAACCAAGGAGCATGAGAGATTTAGTCTCAAATTCATCTCCCCAGCCGATTGGGGATTTATATAGCTGGGGAAGGAATGTTAAACAGCAATCAGGGAGAAATAAGGATGCCATCATGGTGAGCAAGGGGTCCAGTGTCTTACTGTTTGGATGAGTTTCAGTTCCTTGACTGAGGGTCAGGCTCCTGAGGAAGGAACTCAGATAAGGCAAATGTGAGTTTCAAGACTTAAGACTGGAAGGGTAAGTTTCTATGTTCACTAAAACACGCACACATACACACACACACACACACACACACACACACACACACACACACACAGCAGTTCTATGGGGAAACTGGGCTGGTTCCAATTCTTTCTTTTCTACTATCTCTAAGGAAGAAATGCCCCTTGTATTTGCCAAGGCTTACATCATACTTTCCCACAGTCTGCCCTTTACCTCCTTCCATGTTATCTCTTCCTCCTGTAGCAACTAATTCTCTTCATTGTCTTCAACTGGAGTTACCAGATTCTCTGAGTTTGCATTCCTAGCTTTGCTACTTCCATGCTGTGTAGCTTTAGTCATGAAATTTAAACTCTCTGGTTCCCTTTAAGTTGGCTTACAGATGCCTTCCTTTGGGGCTTTTGGGAGGATTCACTAAAGTAATGAATGAAAGTCTCTTTCCGGGGGGCCAGGCAGGTGAAAGCATTCAGCAAATTTAGGTTATTTCAATCATTTCCTTGACTGCCTCCCTCTTTCTCCTATACTGACTAGGGGTCTAGAGGTCTATCCTGCTTTTAAAGATGGTTGGGTTCTTGCTCTAAACCATCACTCAAACAGCACATACCACATATACACAGTACCCTTGGCATAAGTAACTCCATCTTGGAAGAAGACTCCATTTTACATTTTAAAAGATCTCATGTCAACAAGGACCAGATGCTAGGCCTCACCAATAAGGGATACATCCAACTTAATAAGGACATGACCAAGCATAAGCCCTTTCACTATCAGTCCTCCCAGAGGACTTTGTGGTCATAAAAAGACCTCAACAGATCTTATGGTTGTCTTCACCAGACACCAATTTGCTATCATTTTGACAAGCAACTGGTAAGTGCTGCTAGAGGCCCATGCCCCATCTACCACGGGAAGCTCTACCTCATCCATCATAGGAGGCTCTGCCCACATCAAAAGACTCTCCCTTGCATGATGCCTGGCATGCTGTCTCTGCCAGTCCAGGAAAATTTCTCCTCATCTTGTGTTCCTCATCTTCTATCCCTGTTCTCTTAAAGTAAAATATTACTTTGTGTGCTATAGGGTGTTTAATCTATAACATTTATATATAAAGTATACTATTATGTAAGGCTTACAATAGTGACTGACTTGTGGGATGACTTGAGCCTGTGAACCCACAGCTGACTACTTAGTGAATGGGTACTAGTAAGAAGAATTACCTTCTTGGGAATTCCTTGTAGCTCATGGCTCTTGGCTTCTATGATTAAGATAGCATCAATAAAAGTCTGACATTGTGGAAAGATGTTTGTGTGTGTGAACTTGGTTATCTCTAACCTTGCGCCACTTACAATACTGTGACTGTGTAGACACAAGCTGGACTTTCTAAGTTGAATTCAGTTCAACAATTGTTTACTGACACCCTACTCTTAGCTATTTGCTGAGCATGTAGAGGTAAATGAGACGTCATCCTTGTCCTCAGTTGACATTCTGCAGTGCTGAGGAACTGGACATAGAAAAATAAAATTTCAAAATATAGTGGTAAATGCCTTAGTTGCTCAGAAGGATCAAGATTTCTGGATGAAGGGACACTTGAACTGAGTGAGGCAGGAAATATTTTTGCAGGAAAAGGGTTCAATTATAAGCATTGCTGCTCTTTGTATTCATTGATTATATCACTACCTGAGGCATTGGGCCAATCTCTGTCATCAGCAAGATTTACACTTGAGTGTTCCAGATAATAAGAGCTTCATCACTCTGTTCTTTCCAGCCCCAGTCTGGTAAAGAAAGAGCTTGTGGCCTGGACCTGGCTAATCCCAGGGTGCCCTGCTTTTCCATAAACAGGCGTGATAAAAATTTAAAGCAGCACAATTTGCTGGATTGGAATACAGTGACTGCCCAAGCGTGCACAAAGACTCCTGCCAACAAGAAAATGGCCATGTGATAAAGCTCAAAAGACATCAAGCTGGGCGATAAATCAGTGGTTTTCTGATTCTCTAGACCCTGATTCATGACAGCAGTACAAAAGACCTAAGACTATCCATTCTATGCATTCCTGCTTTCTAGAGCAAAAGCCTTCCATGAAGACAAGAATTAGAGTGAGCACAGTAGCAATAAAATCTCTAAAAATGCATCAATCAATCAACATAATGACCAACTAAAGCAAATCCTAACATTTTCTCAACTCCATTAATTGACACAATAAGACCAACAATATAAAACCAAAATTAACTTAAGGCAGTGCTAATGCTGGATAAACAATACAAAGCACCCTTCCAGAAAGTTGTGGGAATCCCTTTGCTTTGTGCTTGTACAGTCTGATAGAAGCTTTGCAGTTTTGCCAAAACTTTATCTTATCTATGTCTAACCTGTGCTAGATTCAAAGCATGTCAGGAGTAAAGTCTAGACAAAAATGGCTATGCTGAGACAAAACAATTACACTAAACTAAGTTTATTCTAGGTTCCTATAGGTACCTCCTTTCAAGTGGCACATGATTTTTTTTTTTCTCAAGAAAACAGTATGAACCATGATGGTTGCCAGAGAAAGAGTAGGCATATTCTTTAAGGAGTGCAGGGATCTCCTCCTGGTCCACTCAGGAAGATTTTATGTTTCTGTTCAGATAGGAATGAATCTCAGGTCCAAGATGTGACTTCATCCAATAAAGTAATTTGTTGTATGCTATACTCCTATAGCAGAAAGTTCTTAGAGATAGCACTTGCCACATTGGGGCCTATACTAAAGCTCTACATGTGTGTCTTATTCATATCTACTATTGTAAACTCTTTGGAAAAAATACACTACTTCTGAATTTGTAATTTGAAACTCATTATTCATAATTATGTTTATGCATAATTACCTACAATTATGACATCTTGGAAAAATTAAAAGGTCTTAGAAGCCATTCTGAAAAAAAATAATCCTGGTACCCAGAGGCAATTACTGTTTCAGAATATTTCATTATTTTGGTTGTCTATTATTTTATCTGTGCATTTCTTTCCATATGCCTACCTATCTATCATTATGTGTGTATGTATGTCAAGTTTTTCAGTAATGAACAGCAGAAATGGACATCTGGCTCATTTAAGAAGAGAAATGATTTATTACAAAGATATCAAATAACTCACAAAATTTTCTTCACTTAACTTGTTTCTATTTTTGTGTTTTAAATAATGTTGACATTAATATTTTTGTCTGCTCTTTGAATAAAGGTGAATCCTTTTAAATTATGAAATTCCCTATTTTGAATCCTTAATTTTGATTAATATCTTGGATGACTAGTTTAAGTCTATAAGTAATTTTTATAAAGCAAAATAAGTGAACAATAAATCCTTTCAGAGTGTGCATTTCTAAGACAAATGCACTATAAAGCTTACCAACCGCTCATCGTTCAGATGGTGGCTGTTGCTACAGCCACATGCAGAGGTCTGATGTCATTGTTGACACCTAGGAGAAGCCTCCATGTGCTGCCACCACTGCCACTACACTAACCAGCCCTCGTGTCCATGCTAAATCAACAGTGCAGAGTGTGGCTGAGTTCAACCTTCTACTTAGTCCTTCTCCTTGGAGGAGATCCCTGCACTCCTTAAAGAATATACCTACTCTTTCTCTGGCAACCATCATGGTTCATACTGTTTTCTTGAGGAAAAAAAAAAAAAATCATGTGCCACTTGAAAGGAGGTATCTATAGGAACCTAGAATAAACTTAGTTTAGTGTAATCGTTTTGTCTCAGCATAGCCATTTTTGTTTAGACTTTACTCCTGACATGCTTTGAATCTAGCACAGGTTAGACAAATATAAGATAAAGTTCCAATAGGCAGGTTTTAGGAAGCGTTCAGACTTTCCACTGCAGCCCATTGCCAGGCCATTGCCAGACCATTGCTAAGGCATTGCCACACCATTGCAGCCATTGCCTTGCTGAACTATGGTGTGGCCATGTGCTCTTTGAGCTATGGTCAGGCCATGTTGTCTTAAGTTGTGGACCCCTCCCTTACCTTGGGAGGTGAATCACCTCTTTCTCTCTAACTTGCTTTCTAAATAAACTATATTCTCTAATCTAACTTCTGTGCAATTCTTTGCATCTTTCATGCAACATAACATTCTGGAGGCCCTGCTGGAAGTGTGTGACCTTAACATTTTTGGAGGCTCCAGCGAGATGACCCTAATACCACTGCACCAGATAACTGTTATGCTGTTCATATACCTGCTTCCCCCACCTTCACCCTCAATCTATAACCCAGCCCCTGGCAGAGATCACATTTAGTCATCCTTTTTCTCTGCTAGCTCATTACCCTCACTCTCCAAGGGCTCATGAGAATGGGCTCTTCTGTTTTCTTTCACTGCTGTATTCCTCATTCCTGTTACAATACCTGGCACATAGTAGATATACAATAAATATGTTTATTAATCTGAGTTGAAGAATAGTCAAGTAATTCAAACTCTAGCATCTTAGCATGGCTTTTGTCTCTGAACACGTTGAGGTTCTGTTCTCATCTTGGTCCTAGACTGCAAATCATCTTAGCCTTTTTCTGTCTGATGGCATTCCAATGCACTCCTCTACTGAAACACATTATTGAAATCTCTTTTATCCATTTTTCAATTTTTCATTAATTCAAAGCCACTTTACTCAGGCATCCATTAGTAACTTCATGTGAAATGTCTTCCCCCATTAATACCTAGGGTCTAAATTTTTATATTTCTTCTTCTTCTTCTTCTTCTTTTTTTTTTTTTTTTTTGAGTTGGAGTCTCATTCTGTCACCCAGGCTGGAGTGCAGTGGCATGTTCATGGCCACTGCAGCCTCAACCTTCTGGGCTTAGGCGATCCCTCCACTTCAGCCTTCCAAGTAGCTGGAACTTCAGGCACACGCTACCACACCCAGTTTATTTGTTGATTTGTTGTAGAGATGACGTCTCACCAAGTTGCCCAGGTTGGTCTCGAACCCCTGAGCTCAGGCAATCCTCTCACCTCGGCCTCCCAAAGTGCTGGTATTACTGGCTTGAGTCTCCATGCCCGGCCTATATTTCTTCTTAATACGAATGGTAAGCTAATGTCCGTTGCAGCAAAGGATATGCTTACTTGAAGTTGGGGACCCAAATCTTTTTCATGCTTTTGGGAATAATATTTATTCTGACCCTGATTTCATGTTTTTCCTCTCATTATTTTTCTTGTGAGTTGCTTGACTGTCTCATACAATATAGAAGCTCTCAGTTACATTAATCTGGCTATTGTTTTTTGTTTTTTTTTTTGAGTTGGAGTCTCACTCTGTCACCCACGCTGGAGTGCAGTGGCACACTCACGGCCACCCCGGCACCGACCTGCTGTTCTCTGTGATCCTTCCACCCCAGCCTTTCAAGTAGCCAGAACTACAGGTGCTCTATTACGTCCAGCTAATTTTTTATTTATTGTAGAGACAAGTTCTCATCAAGCTGCCCAGGCTGGCCCAGGCTGGTCTCAAACCCGTGGACTCAGGCAATCCACTCACCTTGGCCTCCCAAAGGATGAGATTACAGGCTGAGTCACTGAGCCCGGCCAATCTGGCTACATCTTAATTTAGTCTTTGTGCTGCTCTCTTATTTATAAGCTAGTTTCTCATGATGTCATTCAATTCCTGGCCACTGGATAGCATCACAGCATTTTAGAACTTCCCACAGATTATTGAACTGTGGTTTCCCTCAAGTATAGAAGGGTGATGAGAGCAAGAACATCAACCTTAGCAGTTCTATCTTCATTTGTTGTATATATTTATTTATGTATCCATGTATGATTTCATGTGAGCAAATAATCAAGGCTTATACCTGTATATATGAATATGTATGCATTTATCCATATATGTATATATTAATATATGCATATATTAGTAGATGTACACACTCACACACATTGAAACCACTGAGTTAAGCCCACCTGGTGGCAGACATTACTAATGCAACCAAATTCCACTTCTACACAGGGTATTAGACTCCTCTGCTCCCTTGAAGTTTTACTGGGGTCCCCTGAAGTTAGACTGGGTCTTTGGCCAGTGAAATATGAATAATGGCAATGTGTGTCACTTCCAGCTAGAAGCATGTAAGAGGCAGTACTCAATTCTCCAAGTCTTTTTCTTCTGCTGTAGCAATCAGTAATCAGTGATTTAGAAACACATACTGATGTGCAGATGCCACAAGATTGAAGCAGTCTACAATGGTGATCCATCAACAGAGAACATGGTGCCCTGGAGGATCACCAAATCCACAGAAGACTTGGTCTTAGCAAAAAATACACTTTTATTATGTTAAACTTTGACATTTTGTTATCATAGCAAAACCTCACATAACCTGGCCATTGTAAGCCCAAAAAAACAAGGGCAAGGAGGAAGACATTGAAATAACCCAGCCAAGATTATGGCTAAAAACAAGGAAATGACTAGGACTTAGGACTCCTCATTCCTTGCTTTATGTTCATCCCTTTAGAACATCCTACACCCCTTTGCTTCCCTAACTGCAGTAGAAACAGCTCGTGGCATCAGTATAAGTTACTGGGTGAGTTGTGAAAATAGTTTTATACACAAGTTTAAAAGCCATAAATTGTCCAACATTTTACCGTCTTGCCAAATCTTCCCTACTTTACCTGTCAAATCAGAGATGGATGCAACGGCAGAAAGTCTCAGTAAATTGCAACATTTAGTGTAGTCACAAATAATCATTTTTTGCAAGTAATCCAACATGCTTGGGACTTGTATAGGCTCTGGTATACATGAAAATATTACCGTAGCAGTGAAAGATGCATATGAAAGTATTTTTTCAAATCCCAAATTATTCACCATATTACTGAAATATGAAAGTGAGTCATTAATAAGATTGTCAACACTTTGAAGGGGCTATGAAATACTCTTAGCTACCTCTGGATTTATGCCTGTTCACAGAGGAGGTTTCCTGTTTTTCTCCCCTCTAGGTCTGCATAAAGCTGACAATATTATGTTTCATTCCCTTGTAACCCTGAGATTTATAGGCTAAGACACTGCAGCACACATTCCACAGCCAAGGTTGCCAGATCCTGCACTTGATGGTAAGAAGTAGACTAAAAAAAGATGCATTCCTGGGTATGTTGCTGTTTTTCTGACGCATAGGTTGTCAAAAAATTTAAAAGATTTCGCCACTCAGCTTCTGGAGTTAGGAAACTGTAGCTTCTAGAGAGTAGGAACACAAAAATTCTCAGGATTTAATTCTAAAGATGTTTTTGAAAATTAATGATAACTAATAGTTCAATTACAATAGTTCAAAGAAAGTTCATGAAAATAAACTTTTATGAATGAATCACAGAGATACAAATGATGTAAAGACCTGTAATTATGACCATCTATTGTCAAAGGAGGATGAATGTGAATCTCATGCACACAACTAAGCCCTCAAATCCTCAGAACAGTGCTCCAAGCACCTTCACGATTCCATACATAGGATAATCTATCATCCAAACTGGCATACTTTGCAGAGTGGAATGGGGCAGAATGAAAAGGGTGGGGAGGGTTCTGGCAATTACACTGATCCACCAGACATATTCCAAGGCCATCCTGGGCAAATCCAGACATGGGGTCATTCTGTCTATACACACTCACACAAGATGCTCCAACCACAAATGCCAATCAGACCCAGGCAGATAACATGCTGGTTGACAGGGTTCTCTGACCAACAGGGTCTGCCTCATCCAAACAGGGCATTGCCACTAAGTTGGAGACAAATGCTCCAAAGGATGAATCTGAGCAATGATTGCCAGATCTTCCCATTTTTAAAGAGAAGCTAGAAATCAGTATTTGAATGTGTACTCTTCAATTCCCAAATGCCAACAATCATTTGATTTAGAAACTCAAGATATCACAAAGACCAAACAGAGCCTCATTTTTTATTTATGTATTTATGTATTTATTTATTTATTTTTTGAGTTGGAGTCTCACTCTGTCGCCCAGACTGGAGTGCAGTGGCCGCTCTCGGCCACCACAGCCTTGGCCTGCTGGGCTCCGGCGATCCTTCCGCCTCAGCCTTCCAAGTAGCTGGAACTACAGGCGCGCGCTACCACGCCCGGCTAATTTTTTGATTTATTGTAGAGATGAGGTCTCATCTGCCCAGACGGGTCTCGAACCCATGGGCTCAGGCAATTCACTCACCTCAGCCTTCCAAAGTCACAGGATTATAGGCTGAGCCACCGAGCCCAGTTGCAAACAAAGCCTCATAACTCTAGCTCGAAGGTCACCTGTTTTTTTTATGTTGGTCTTAGAGAGTGGCAGAGGGAACTGCCACACTAAAAGAGGAAAGGGTTCCTGGAGCAATGTACATAAGACACTACATAAACTTTTGCCTCCGAAGGGGAAATAATTTGAAGATTTGTGCAGCTCCAGAATCAATGAATTCATCTATTCATTCAAAAAATGATAATAGAATATACTTACAAGTAAATCTAGCTTTGCTTTTTTAAATACATGATTTCCTTTAAAAACTAGTTTGACTATTTGGATTAGGTTGACTGGTTTTAGTCATCAAACCTATGTGAGTCTTAATCTTTATCCCAGTAGGAATGAAATCTTTGCATTTAATCCTGAAGAAAAGTCTCTTCCAGAAGTTGTCTTCCTTCTCTCATCACTCTTAGAGGCTACCAAGCTGACTTCTTCCAGGAGTCATCAGCCAGAACTGACACCATCAGCTATAAAGGAGCATCTAGCTATCATGGGCTTAGAGCCAACATGACCCCCATGGCAGATTTCAATGTAGCCCCAAACAAAATCAGTGTCCCTAGCAAATAAGGAAAGAGGAATTGCTGTTGGGTAGATAGGAAACCAACAGTTTCTGCCACAACTTTGCAATTCATTCATTCAATAGCAAGCATTTCTTGAGCCCCTTATAAAAGGCAGAACTTGTCCTTGGGTATAGAGATCCCTGCCCCTCAATCAGATCTTATATTCTTGGGAGGGTTGGGATAAGACCATTTTAAAAAGGAAACTTCATGGTACTTCAGAAGTTGATAAATGCTTTGAAGGAAAATGAAGCAGAGGAGGGCAGACAATAGTGGGAGAAATGGCAACAGAGTTGCAATTTGATATCGGGTAGTCTGAGAAGGACTCCCTAAGGAAGGGGCATTTAGTCAAAGATTTGAAAGGCATAAAGGGGGAGCAAGTCATGTATCCATATGGGGGAAAAGCATTCCAGGCAGCAAGAAAGGCAAGTGCAAAGGCCCTGAGGTGGGCATGGGACTCATGTCGTTATCGAACAAGAAGGCCAGTGTTGATGGAGAAGAGTAAGAACAGATCAGTAGTGAAGTGAGGTCAGAGCAGAATATCGGGGACCCACTGTGCATTACAAGGGCCACAGCAAGGAATGGGGAGCCAAGGAAGGGTTCCAAGCAGGGGAGTCACATGATCTGACTTGTGCTTTGACAGGATCATTCAGACTGCTTTCTTGAGAATGAACTGCAGGGCCAAAGATAGAAGCTGAGAAACCAGTACTGTGGCTATTTCAATAATCCAGGCAAAAGATAATTGACCAGGGTAGTAGTATCATTTAACACATTACAAAAATAGAGCGAGGCTGGGGCATGGTGGCTTATACCTGTAATCCCAGCACTTTGGGAGGTGGAGGTGAGAGGACTGTCTGAGTCCAGGGGTTTAAGACTGGCTGTGCAACTTGGTGACACCTTGTCTCTACAATAAATCAGATTAGCTGGGCATGGTGGCACACACCTGTTGTTCCAGCTACTTGGAAGACTGAGGCAGAAGAATCACCTATGCCCAGAAGATCAAGGCTGCAATGGCCATAAGCGTGCCACTGCACTCCAGCCTGGGTGACAGAGTGAGACTCTGATTTAAAAAAAAAAAGATTGAGAGGGAGAAAAAAAAGTAAAAAGCAGAAGGGAAGCAGAAATGTCTTCTCCCAATATGTGTATCCCTTGATGCTAATAATGTGTAGAAACCCGAAAGAGTGATGGACTTTTTTATCACGTTTTCTCTCATCTCATACCAACCTTAATTCTGTCCTATTAAAGTTAACAGTGATCTATGAACCTATGTACTTTCTTTCCCTCTGGTTTCCAGAGGTCCTTATCAATCGACTTTTCATGCAAGCAAGAAGAAACGTGAGGAACTCAGTATGCTATTTGGTTTCAGGATAAAGTTACCAAATTAAAAATAAATGGTAAATGATCATGCTTTCCTTTTTTGGTTTTAATAACCAGGGCTTAGTCCAAGAACTTGTTTGCTTAGATATTTTTATTCAGTGTTCATCTGTTGTTATCCTTATTGAAAGATGTAGCTATGGATGACTGGGTTGTCTCTGGAGGGATAAAATGAAGGACAGAGCAGATGGTGAATGTGAATGGAGGCGAGAAAAGGAAGAGAATGAGGAGTAAAAGCTATGCAGATGGGAGCTCTGGGGACCCCGGAGCAATGGACAAAAGAAGAAAGAGTTAGTGCTTTTCCAACCACATCATGGACTCTGCCAGGCTTGCAGATGTCCTTTCTTGTCCAGAGAGTTGATTGGCCCAAGGTTCTGACAACAATTCCAGTGCCATCTCTGGGGAGGACCACCAAATAATCAGAGCATCCTTGTTTAGAGGCCAGATACTTGCTGAGGAAAGAAAATTCTGCTGCAGGTAAGTACAGTGTCTTGAAATTCTACAAACCATATGAGACTGATAAAGCTATAGCAAAACACACACACACACACACACACACACACACACGTAGCTTGCTTGCTTGTGTTCTCCTCTCTCTCTCTCTCTCTCTCTCTCTTTCTCTCTCTCACACCAGCCATACCCTCTCTGACATTCTGGCATAAAATGATCTTTCTTCAATTGATTAGAGTGATCTTAACTCCATTAACTCAGCACAATAATATATGTAATTGTTATTAACCTAATTGTAAAAGGTGATGCTATCATTAATATTGCAGATATTACTAACCAGAACAAATATGCAAACTATTTGGTCCATTCTAATTTTGAAAATGCATAAACTGAGGCCAGTGATTCTGGGACGGAAGGCAGAATGTCACCGAATTGATTCATGAGCCTCTGTCACAAGGAGTTTTGCAGCTTGTAACTTTTCAGTGAGGTGAGTTTTCTGAAAAGCATTTTTAAAATCTCAGATTCATGAGTTTTCTCTAGAGTAATGCTGCTTCCTTCTCTCACCTTCCACCCATCACACCATGTTTTATTTCATTTAATAATTTTTCATTTTCTCTTTTGCTGAAAAAAAAAATGCTAAAAAGACTAAGAAAATGTGTGTCCACCCTCCAAAACAAATATCTTGCCAGTCACAATCCCACCCTTATAACAGAAATATCTTCTTTTTTGCAGTCTTTTCTTTTTGCCATGTAGTGACTTGTTTTTACTTAGTTGAAGTCAATGAATAGGCTATTTTCACTTTGACAATTTTGCTTACCAGTCAATTGTAGGACTTTTTCCATTCTGGGCAATGATCATTTCAAGTATTTGTATCTGATTAATATATGTTAAGTTTGGAATATATGTACCTGGAAACTATTGAAACTGTTGAACAGAGATCAGAAATAAATCAATCACCCTCGGAATAACTGATGCAGTTTCCTAGCCTTCATACACATACCTCTTTTTAAAAAATTTTTTTATTTTAAAAATGTGGGGTACAACTCAGGGTTAGGTATACAAATGTTCATTATGCAGGTGCCCTTGTTGATGAGGTCTGCCGCCCCACCCCCCCTCCACTCCCCTTCCGCCCTCCCCCCATCCCCCCACTCACAGTTTCCCACTACTGCCAATCCCTTTCTTATAGTATTATGATCGTTATTCAAGGTCCGCTTATGAGTAAGAACTTGCGATACTCGGTTCTTTGTTTCTGTGACAAATCACTCAGTACTATAGCCTTTAAGTGCCTCTTTTTAAAAGAACTGAAGCGAATGCTGTATAAACAGATTCCTATTTGCTCCCTTCCCCCTTCGTTTAAGAACAAGGTGGAGACTGAAGACTCTGAGCCTCAGTTCCTCCATATGTCGCATTCCATGATTAAATAAATCATGCCAAGGCCTGGAACACGGTGAGGGCTCAGTACGTGCACGGTGGCACTAAGTTGTGGATAGCAACCGACAGCATTCTGTGTCCGCCTTGAGCCCTGTCGGGTTATTGTTCCTCCCACCTTGGCCATCATTTCCAGGCTGCGGCCGGCGCCGCCGACTGCCGCTCTGGAGCCGCCAGGGGGCGCTGTGGCCCCACGCGCGGCGGTGCCCTGACGCGGACCTTCACCTGGCGTCCCTGGCACCGCCCTGTCCCAGGCTCCTTTGCGGGTAAACAGACATGGCCGGCGAGGGAGACCATCCGGACGCTGCGCGCAACATGGGCAACCACTTGCCGCTTTTGCCTGGTAACCGCCCGGGGCTGTTCCCCTGTGGCGGGAGGGGGCGAGGCCCGGAACAGCCATCCCCGCGGGGGGCCGGGGAGGAGGCCCGGGGGCGCCAAGACTCGCCGGCCCTGAGTGGCCGCACCCGGAAGCGGCTTCACGTCGGCCGCTGTCAGCTACCAAGCCCTTCCTCCCCTGCTCGGTCGCCCCGAGCTGTGGGCTAGGGTGTTGGGGGCGGGGGTCGTTCGCTCCCAAGGACACGGGCCCCGTCCTCTCCATCCTCCCTGTGTCGGAGTGTAGTTCCAAGGAAATGCTTTGAAACTGGGGGGCCGGATCTGGGCAGCAACTGTTTCTTTTCCTGAACTCTTTCAATAAGTGACAGCTAAGCACTGGCCACGTTACGGGCACTGCAGCAGGCGCTTTGAGTGCACTTCGGCTTTTACGCCTTCCCAGCGTTACTTTTCGAATTAAGGCGAGACGTGGGTGGGCAGATTAGTTCAGTGACTTGCCCAAGGTCACAGGGTTGCAGAGCCAGGACTCCAACCCCGTTTATTTTTGTCAGCATCTGTAAACCACTTCTGTTTGATTTTTCTTCATTGTTTGGTCTGTTTTCTCTGGCATGTATGAAGAAAAATGCTTAATTTTCTTTTTTCTATATGTTCTGTGAAATTTGTAGACCTTGGCCTTGTGTTGGGATACTGAGCAGGAAAAGCATGGATTTTACAAGCTTTCATGGAATACTGTAGATTGAGATGCTTTCCAAGAGGTGTATCATTCGAAGTGAGATGTATTACCCGAGTCCCTTCACTACATGCCAGGCTTAAGTTAGGTGTTGTGGGGATGAAAATAGGATGATACACAATCTGATACCTGAGGTTTACAGTCTAGGTGAGGCTACCGAGAATGTAACTAGTAGAGGCAGGTGATTTAAGAGCAGAGAAATGACTGCTATATGGTTCTTCAGAAAGAGGAATTGTTCAGAGGTCAAAGGATTTGGGGGCAAAGGCTTATGAAGGAAATCTGAAGATATCCAAAAGCATACACTTAGGATTGTGGAAGATAAAAGGTTGGGTCTAGATTATTGGGGATCGTGCATCTTTTGCCAGTGTGATAGGGTTTATTGTTCGTGTTGTTTTAACTCCCTGTGGATTGCCAAGAAACAATTCCAGGTAGTTGCCTAAGGAAACCTATGCTTTGAATACTATTTTACCCACTAGGAGTAGCATTGCTTAAAAGAGCCTGAGTATTTTACCACCATATTGGAGGGAACTTTTCTATAAAAATAAGCCACAGAGTTAGTGGTTGTTCTTGAAGCCATTCTAGATGAGTTGACATAAAGGTATGCCAGCCTTTGATGGAAAATCTGTTTTTTAGAAACATCAACCCCCCTCTGTATGTGTCAAATGTTTCAGGGAGAATGGTGAATGGAAGAGGGAGGGTACTGATGTTCTGTTGGCATTTACATGGCGCCTCTGCATGAGATGAGTCATCAGTCACCCTGGTAGCTCTGTACAGTCAGCATGTGTTTTCTCAGGAAAAAATCAGAAGCGAAAGGGCCCAGAGCTATTGTGGATAAAACTATAATACTTTTCAAGTTAGATATGAGTTTTACTTGTAGAGAAACATTGGATTTTCCGTAATTCCATGTAGTATGAATCATTTTGAAGAGTAATCCTCTTTGAAGAAATAACTTTCTATTTGAGATATGAAGAATCTATCCTGACCAATTGAAACATTAATAGATAAACATAGCTGAGTAGGGGAAAGTGCATTTTACCCATATTTATGAGACAGGCTACTAAGGAAATAATTTAGAGATGAGAAGTCAAAGAGTTAAAATGTAAATTTTTTAAAATATTAATTTCAGCCTTTGAGCTAATAGTATGTCTTTCAAACTTTCTGCAGTATAGTAACAGTATGGGTCTCACATGCCAAGTGAGAGCCATGCTGTCAGAATTGTAAATGCAAAGAATTAGATTCACAATATTTTTCTTATCAGTTTAGATTTTGGTTTGTTATTTATCTTTTGGTGAAATTTACATGTTCTAAGGAAAAAACTGTATGAAGTGATAGACTATTGACTACTTGCAAATGTCAAAAAAATTATGTCCTTTTTGACAACATTTGCATCTTGGAAATTGACACATTTTTATATCTTGGAGATTGTAAGAATAAATAGAAAGTCCAAGGCAGGTACCACATTGAAAAACATTTGTATTTCTGTCAGGGACCTAGCCTGGAGGTGGTTTTATTTCAATAATGATATGCACAAAGGAAAAAAATGATTATTTTGTAATGAGATTTTGTCTATTTAGAAGTTTATTTGGGGCATTTAAAAATACATGAAATATGAGGTCAGAAATGAGATAATTCTTTATGGTTAGTCTAGGCCAAGGTTTTCTAATCTCTGGACTTTTGACATTTTGGGCTGGATAGTTCTTTGGGTGGGGACTGTCATGTGTATTATAAGTTATTTAGCTGCATCTGGCCTCTACTCACTAAATGCCAGTAAGACTTCCTTAGTTGTTTCAACCTATATCCCCTGCAGAACAAAATCACCCCTGGTTGAGAATCATTGGTCTAGGACTGCAAATTTACCCAATAGTTGGCTTGAAAAGGACAGATTCCCACTTAATAGAATAGTACCTATATTGTGTGACTTTTTTTTTTTTTTTTTTGAGTTGGAGTCTCACTCTGTTGCCCAGGCTAGAGTGCAGTGGCACGCTCATAGCCACCACAACCTCAACCTGATGGGCTCAGGTGATCCTTCTGCCTCAGCCTTCCAAGTAGCTGAAATTACAGGTACACACCACCACACCTGACTAATTTTTTGATTTATTGTAGAGATGAGGTCTCATCAAGTTGCTCAGGCTGGTCTCAAAACTGTAAACTCAGGCAAACCTCTCACCTTGGCCTCCAAAAGTGCTGGGATTATAGGCGTGAGCCACCACTCGGGCCACTTTTTCTAACTTTCATTGTTTTCAATGTTAACATCTGGTTTTTAAAATAGATCACTTTAGTTTTTATAATTTAAAAAATGTGGAGAAAGCTTTCTAAGATATTTCTTTTTAAATGTTTCATGTGCTGGGCTCAGCGGCTCAGCCTGTAATCCCGCGCCTTTGGGAGGCTGAGGTGAGTGGATTGCCTGAGCCCACAGGCTCGAGACCCGCCTGGGCCGGCGAGACCTCATCTCTACAATAAATAAAAAAATCAGCCGGGTGTGGTAGCGCACACCTGTAATTCCAGCTACTCGGAAGGCTGAGGCGGAAGGATCGCCAGAGCCTAGCAGGTCGAGGCTGTGGTGGCTGGGAGTGGCCACTGTACTTCAGTCTGGGCGACAGAGTGAGACTCCAACTCAAAACATAAAAAATACAAAATAAAATAAAATGTTTTATGTTTCATTCCAACTTTATTTTTAAATTTAAAATTACAAAGTAAAATTGAATGAAAATGATTACAAAAATTTCATTTTAAAATAATGTAGTGATAGCCAGGGAAGTGGTGCCAATGGAAAAATGCTATGACATTCTTTCTGCCAGATTATATCTTTTTTTCAATTTTAATTAACATATTTTTTGCTTGCTTTTCTTTCTTTCATATGAAGGAACTCTTTAAAACTAAGAGTTTGAAAGAAGCTTAAAGATTGTCTTGTTCAAACCTATCATTCTGCAGATGAGGAAATTAAAGTTTAGTCAGGTGGAATGAGTCGTCTAAGATGTTACAATTAGTTTCCTCATCTATAAAATGATAAGCTTGAATTATTCTAAAATAAAAAGTTGAAAAATCAACTAGTAGCCGGGCTCGGTGGCTCAGCCTGTAATCCCGTGCCTTTGGGAGGCTGAGGTGAGTGGATTGCCTGAGCCCGCGGGTTCGAGACCTGCCTGGGCAGCGAGACCTCATCTCTACAATAAACAAAAAAATCAGCTGGGCATGGTAGCGCATGCCTGTAATTCCGGCTACTTGGAAGGCTGAGGCGGAAGGATCGCCAGAGCCCAGCAGGTCGAGGCTGCAGGTGGCCGGAAGCGGCCACTGCACTCCAGTCTGGGCGACAGAGTGAGACTCCAACTCAAAAAAAAAAAAAAAGAAAAAGAAAAAGGCAACTAGTGACAAAGCCCAGCACTACCCCCTGCCAATACTTCTGGCTGCCTCTTCACAGTACTGGAGAGCTTACCAAATGCTTGAGGTTTTAGAAAGACCCCTTTTCTCAAGAAGGAATTATGCATTTGAAAGGGAATGTAGCTTTGACATTTTCACTCATCTTGTTTTCCTTTTTTCCTTAAAATATTCTACTCTTACAGCAGAGAATGAGGAAGAAGATGAAATTGAAATGGAAGTTGAAGACCAGGATAGCAAAGAGGCCAAAAAACCAAACATCATAAATTTTGACACCAGTCTGCCAACATCACATACAGTATGTAATTTAGCAATGGGTCTAATATAATAGATATACATTTAACTGTAGATAAAAGTTTCTAAAAAAAAGTACCCACTTTTAGTGTTACTGCATATTAGAAATTGTGAATGAGAACATGGACTATTTGCAAATAGATAAACATATAACTATAATTTTTTTTTTTTTGAGCTGGAGTTTCACTCTGTCACCCAGGCTGGAGTACAGTGGCACATTCAAGGCCACCCCAGCGTCGACCTGCTGGGCTCAAGTGATCCTCCCGCCTCAACCTTCCAAGTGGCTGGAACTACAGGCATGCATTACCATGCCCAGCTAATTTTCTGATTTATTGTAGAGATGAGGTTTCACCAAGTTGCCCGGGCTGTTCTCAAACCCGTGGGCTTAGGCAATCCCCTCACCTCAGCCTACCAAAGTACTGGGATTACAGGCTTGAGCTGCAGTGCCTGGCCATAACTATAATTTATAAGCAGCTTAATTCTATATCATGGTGTAATTGCTTGAGGAATTTTTGCCTTCCTTCTGATTTTGGTAGTAATGAAGCTATTACTTATTCTCTGTATTCTAGGTACAAAGGTGTTATTTAACATATTAACATTTTGTACTAGTGATATTTGGACATAGAGATGTTTCTTACCTTGGTGAAAATAAAATACGTTGGATAAAAATGTTTTCGAGTTGTGTTTGTGAGAGTCTTCATAAAAAATTAGAAATTTTACTTCTAAGAGTTAAAATTAGATTAAAAATTAGATTTTCACATGGGATACTTATACACTAAATTTATTATTTAAATGAAGATTTGAACCCTTTGTTTGTATTTCTTGTAATCTGATTTGTTCTTTAGTATGTTGAGCTAGTATTTTTATTTACTTGTCTATCCTGACACTGGACCTATGTATATTCTTAAATAGTATCTAGGGGCTGATATGGAAGAATTTCATGGCAGGACTTTGCATGATGATGACAGCTGTCAGGTGATTCCAGTTCTGCCACAGGTGATGATGATCCTGATTCCTGGACAGACATTACCTCTTCAGCTTTCTCGTCCTCAAGAAGTCAGTATGGTGCGGAATTTAATTCAGAAAGACAGAACCTTTGCTGTCCTTGCATACAGGTAAAATATTAGGGTAAATTTGTTTAATACATTTCCTCTCATGTGTAGTTGCAGCAGATGTCAATGTGGAAGCCAAACGAGACTATTATTTTGCAAGAGAGGTTGGGTAAGAGTGTGAGGTAAAGAATTTTAATGAGTAAAAGTTTGATAGTTCAAGTTTGAGTATTTTTGTTATTTTCATTACCATCTAAATCAGACATTTACCTTCACACACAATTTAACTTTCTGGTATTTAAAAATTTTAAATCATTAATATTTAACGAGGGCCAGGCACTGTGGCTTAAGCCTGTAATTCCAGCACTTTGGGAGGCCAAGGTTAGAGGATTGCCTGAGCCTACAAGTTCAAGACCAGCCTGGGCAACTTAGCAAGACCTTATGTCTACAATAAATAAAAAAGTTAGCTGGGGGTGCGGGCCTGTAGTTCCAACTACTTGGAAGGCTGAAGTGAAAGGATCGCCTAAGTCCAGCAGGTTGAGGCTGTGGTGGCCATGAGCGTGCCACTGCACTCCAGCCTGGGTGACAGAGTGAGATTCCAACTTAAAAAAATGTATATTTTTAATGAAAAACGTTTCTAGAATCTTAGTTCCAAGAACTGCCTTTATTTAAAGAGAAATAAAGCTTCTATATAATGTAAAAGATTACTTTTCCAAAAGAGTGGTTTGTACTTTTACTTACTCTCAAAATCCATAAATTGTATCATTACAAACCATTGGTACATTAAAGCTAAACTTCTAGTATCCCATGGCAAAGAAGGAAATCTGCAGTAGAGGCAGGAAGTAAATAGAGGAAGTTCCCACCTCAGTACCGTGCTGCTAATCAGCAGAAATGATAGTTTAACAAAGTGAAAAAATGTTTGGTTTAGGAAATGAGAGTCTAAAACCCTGTAAGTCCTAGATCATTTCCAGTGACTAGAAATCTATTCTTTTCCTAAAGTACTCTAATTGTACTTCTTGAAGCTTCCTTGTATTCATATAGCCCCCATGTGATTTTAAAATATATAGACTTATACTAGCTTTGCAGTAATGGTTGTTTGCTATAAATTGTTTTTCCATATGTATTGCTTTTGCACACTTTGCATATTTAAAAGTCAAATGTTCAAAACTCTTTCCTTTTAAAATTTATCTTGGAAGTAATATACAGGAAAGGGAAGCACAGTTTGGAACAACAGCAGAGATATATGCCTATCGAGAGGAACAGGATTTTGGAATTGAGATAGTGAAAGTGAAAGCAGTTGGAAGACAAAGGTTCAAAGTCCTTGAGCTAAGAACACAGTCAGATGGGTAAGAAATACCATATATCTTAAAGCTCTGTGAACATCTTATCATGAAATGGATTTCTTAATACTTTTTCTATTCTACTGACCCTTTATATTTTGTAACTTTTAACTAGTTGTTCTCTTTCCCTTCAAAGGTATAGGCCAGTGGTTTCCAACCTCCTGTGCATCAGAATCACCTGGGAAGTTTTTAAAACTATAGAAGCTTGAGTTTCAACCTCATCTCCCATCCCCAGAGAGTGATGAGGCTGCAGCATCTTTTAAAAAATGATTTTCAGGTGATTCTAATGTCCCTTCAGGTTTGAGAACAATAATGTGAACCCAAAAGGAAGTGTGATTTGGGGCATGGCTTCTTTGGGAATGAAAACCTCTTTATAGAGTGTAAGGGTGGGAACCCCAGAGGTCTATGAGCTCATTGCAATAACTGGTGTTTGTAGCATTCCTTGAGATTTGAAAGCCACACTGGTTATACCTGTAAACTGCTCCATCTGAGTCATACAAGCCATTTACCTCTCCATTTCCGTGTGGATTTTATATCATCCAGAAATGCTGTTTGCATAATAAGGTACTTGTCTCTGTACCTTAAGTTTAGAAATTCCCTGAGTGTACTGTTTTAGCTGTTATCCATTTTTGGCAAGCTCTTGTAGCAAGGGTTTTACACAAATTGAAGAAATACAACACTTAAAAAAAATCCAGTGTACCTTACTTTATCTTCTTAAGTAAAGAAGGAAACAAATTAAAACAAAGCATTTACTTTGATCATTGGGTGTTCTCTCTTAAGGGAATTATTCTCAACTCTAGCATATCACCTACTACTTTTATGACTTTAATCAAATTACTTAACTTTTTTAGTACTTAGCTTTCTGATGTGGAAAATGAAGGGACTGCACCAATTTTCTCCACGATTCCTTGCATTCCACCATTTCTAGTGAAAGTGGTTCTAGGACCAGAAGGGCAGTGGAACCAGAGAAATTTCATTCAACAGAGGCCTCTTAAATTAAGACAGATACCTTTATAAGAGGTCTTACAGATACAGAGTATTCCCAGTCCTGGTGAATCAGTCTCTGATCTATAGCCAGCGCTGAAAATCTCATCAGACCTCTGTGTTGCACAGATGCCTTCTGAATATGTGGAAGTTTAGAATTTGTGTAGGTTTTCTTGTTTTGTTTTTTTTAACTTAAAAAAATGCACACCATGAGAACAGGAACTTTTTGTTTTGTTCACATAGTGGACATTCCACATGAATTATGAAAATATAGATGGGTCAGACAACCTTTTGCAGCAAAAGAACATAGAGGAATATGAGATAGGGTTGCCAGAGCTCTTGGAGCATTAAGCTGTCTCCTAGTATTCCCTAGAACATTGTTTAAACTCTCATAGCCTTACCACACTGCACTGTCCTTATAGGATTGTATGTCTGTCTCCCTCAATAGATAAGCTGCTTGAGAATAATGCCTGAGATTTATGTTCTACGTTTAGGACCATAAATGTTACATGAATGAATGAATGATCTCCTGAGAGCACTGTATTATGATAATTAGCAAACTAGTTTTTGAATTTTCGTAACAGTTCAATTTTTAAAGTACTTCTTATCCTCATACAGTTTTGGTTATTTGTAACACTATCCCTGAAACCATAAAGGAAAATTGGCTTGGGGAAAAGTGTATTTCTCAAACTGTATTGACATCAGTGACTTTTGATTGTGGAACTCTTTTGAACACAAGATGGCAGTAGATCTTTAACTCTGAAAACAAGTAAAGGAATAGATATTTAACTCTGGTAAAGATTACCATCAAATTGACAGGGCTGGACAAGACTTGGAAGGGGCATTCTCTCTGATATTTGAAGTGAACCTGCAGATTTTTGGCACTGTCAATGTGCATCATCTATCTGGAGTTTATACTTCTAGTTTTTCTTTAAAGAGAGATTCTAAAAATAATCATAAGGCAATTTGAATGCAGAATTTTTCCAGATTTATGCATTGTTTTTATACTATTGGAGTTGTCTGTACCTAAGCAGTTTTTTTTAGATTAGAAAATATAGTCTCTTTAAAAAGCAAATTAGAGAGAGGGAGAGAAAGAAAGGGGACATTCACCATTCCCAAGGTAGGGAAGGGGCCAAAGCCAGGAAACATGGCAACAGCCATAGCTTAATAAACACTTGGCCACACCAGAGTCTAGTAAGGCAATGGCCAAAAGCAGTTTTTTATATCTCAACTTAATGTTCCTTGAAGCAATTTTATTTTTGTACTCATATTTCACTGGTTTTTTATAACATGTATATAAATTGTTACTGTAATCACAAAACAAATGCTATAAACAGGTTGGGAAGAAACAAAACCAGCTTATGTTAAAAACAAAACTCAGCTGCTGGGATGAGAAGTAGCCTGTGTTTATGCGGCAGACAATGGACATGTTTAACAGGGATAAAAGAGAGCATTCCTTAATCCTCCAAGGCAGATCAGAAAGCTTGTACTGCAGACTAGTTATTAGCAGGATCTGTAAGCCAGGGTTTTAGTAGTAGTATTGTTTTATCATAATAAAATAAAATAAAACCTTATACAATAGTTGCATAAAGTGTAATTCTTAATGACTTTAAAGGAGAATTAGAGGTCTAAAAAACTCTATAGGATGCTATATATTTTTACCTTAAAAATATAATTATCAAGTTATTTGTATTCATGGGTCAAATAAGGAAAATTGAGGTTTTGGTTTTAATGGGCTTTAAGAAAACAGAAACATTTGACCATTGTTTGAACATAGTAAAATCTGTTAACATTTTCCAAAGTCATGTAGACATTGACTTCTGAGTATTTCAAATGAGGTTGCAGGTAGGAAATTAAGCTAGTAGAATGAGTCTAATATTATTAAATTAAACCTAGATATTTTCAGACACACTTAGCTGTTTTCTTTTAATACAGAAGTAAAAATATCAGCATTCATAACATTTTGTGATCAGTGGTTATTATGAAAGACTACTTTAGAAGACTTCAACAGCTAATAATGAAGCAGAGACTTTGAATATATTTGACTTTGTTGATCAGTATTTTGTACTAGCATTTGAATGTAGTTACATAGTGTACCTTTCAAAAGCTATCGTCTAAAAGGTGGAATGCCACATAGGAAGATAGCTCATAGGTCCAACCTTCCTGTTTGCATTGGTTTGTGATGAAATATTTGCAATTTTCATATTCTCAAATAGCATTTTGAAAATGATGACATTACCATGAAAGTTTAGATAATTTGTAAGTAAATATATAATGAATATTTTGATCTTTGCATATTCAAGTTCAACTTTTGCTAGTAGGAAAAGGAATGCACATAGAAAGGATATCTGTGATTCTCTAGTCTTATTTTAATTCATCTTGATTTAATTTGTTCTTGATTTTCTCTTCCTTTCTCTACCTACATCTCAGTTTGGATGACATGAGAAAGGAAAGGCATAAGAGTTCAGCAGCACAGGGATTAGGGGGAAAGAAGGGATGGGGTGTGTCTAAGAGTGTCTAAGAAATTAATTTAGAAGTGTCAAGCAGTAGTTGGTTGTTATGTTTTTTAAAAACTGTGTTTAATTTATAGACCCTGTTTGTTTATCTGCAATGTAAAGATCTCCCTTTCTATTCCACAGTGAGATTGAATATCCGTATTTTAGGTTATCCTTGGTATTATTAACTTTGGTATTAGTGATGAAATCGTTATTTTATGAAAATTTCTTGTCTTAACATCACCATTTGATGAATATGTTTTAAAAAGAACATTTTGAAAATCTTAGTATTTAAAATTATCATCAACGTTTAGAAACTTATAGTTTGAGTTAATTGATCTTAAAAATGAACACCATGCTTGGTTCTCTTTACTTTAGAATCCAGCAAGCTAAAGTGCAAATTCTTCCTGAATGTGTGTTGCCTTCAACCATGTCTGCAGTTCAGTTAGAATCCCTCAATAAGTGCCAGATATTTCCTTCAAAACCTGTCTCATGGGAAGACCAGTGTTCATATAAATGGTGGCAGAAATACCAGAAGGTGAGAAACTAATTTTTTATGCATCTTCAAAAAGTGTAGACAGGTTGCTTTTTTTCTTGTTTTAAGAAAGAAACACAAACAACTCATGATTCATTCCCCAGACACCTTCTGTGGCAATTTCTAGCTGCCACATAGCTGAAACTTCTAAAAATTTCACAGGCAGCTATATGTAAAAGCAGTTTGCAAAAGTAGCAAAATGTCACACAGCTATAAAGTGTTCTTATTATTATGCCTATTATGTATTAATTAGCAGCTTATTATTTTTAATTCCACAGGAATCTCTCACTAAACTATGACTGGATCAGGTGTTTGGCTCTTGAGTCATAAATATACATATCCCTAAAACAGGAGAGGATTCATTTGGGGTACAAAGGTAGTAGAGAAGTAGAGTATGTTTCCCTTGTTCCAGAATTCAGAGAGAAAAACTTTTTTTTAACTATTGTTTTGTAGAACTCTACTGACATTACAAAAATTTACTAGGTACTCTTTAAAAGTAATGCTTGTTTGGGCATTGAGTTTTTAATGTATTATTATTATTATTATTTTGGGCCAATCATTCTTTATCTTTGGGAAAAAATGATGAAGCCTGTTTCTACTCATTTGTAAAATGTATAGTTTTAAGTATAAAGTAGCTAATATTTATGAATTCTGTCTAAAGAAAAAGATTACTAGTTTCTAAATTTGGAATAATTTGGCTTGAGGTTTACCTTTTAAAAAGATAGAAAGACAGTTCCCATTATAACCCTAAAAATCCTGTATTAATCATCCCCTAACCCTTTTCCAGTAGTGAGGGTTTTACAATTTGATATAAATTAGTGTAGGATCCTAATTTGATGTAATTCAGTATAGATTCTTCGTGAAGGGAACTCACAGTAGTCCATGTACCATGACTTTTAATGTTCTTGCTAAAGAATTCCTCCAGTTTTCAGAAACAACTTTGTGCAGAATGGGTACTTGATGGGTATCAGGCTTATAACCGGTTGTCTGTAGACTCCTGGTCTTGTTATTCTGCAGTTAGTTGACCAATCTGTCTCATGGTACAGTGTGTTTTAACTAGTGTTTCTAAGAAGACTCTAATAAATAAAAGTCTAATATAATTAGACTGCTTAATCCATTTCCCCTTTAGAAAAAAAAAAGTTCCGCTCACTGCTGAGTTCATTTAATTTTACATAAATACACTTTTTGAGGCTGAAGCAAATGTGACTGGTTTTTGTGAAAATAAAGTATAAAAACTCTTGTTGGAGTTATTTCTAAACAGAACTTGTCACTAATCCTAACAAGAATTACAAAAAAAAAAATTTACTGTATTTTATAAATGAAACATCACTACTAGAAATAGAATGCTGTAAATAGAATATTATTTGTTTCCAAAGATTATCAATATACTAGAGCAATGCAAAAATAATAAAAGTGAGCTGTTTCATGGCAAACTTTTAGGGTAGCTTAGGGCTGCAAACCCCAAGTCATCTCAAAATAAGTGCTGTTGCCTCAAGCACTGCTAGTGAGTATTGGAGCAAATGGGAAAGGGTTAGACACCCAAACAACCTTGAAACTAGTATTTTTGAAGGTTTAACAATATTGATACTGCCTTAAGTTGCAGGTAACTTTTGTATGCCTGTGCAATACTTCCTTCTCCAGACCTTTAAATATACTTATCCCCTTGTTCATTTTAACAAAACAGTGAAAACTTTTACCCTTATATAGTAATTTTAAATTGTAATTTTTGAAACAAGTATGTTGAAGATTCCTCTGTCAGTGAGTGGGCTCCAAATTCTGGAACGCATTAAGTCATTTAGTGCTTAATAGTGTTTGGCACTGATTTGCTACTGAAGTACTACATGATATTGCCCCATCTATTGACTCTTCCTTTCACAAAAGAGTTCTCTTTAGCACTCAATGCAGTTTGATAGAATTGGACCCACAGTGGAACTTCTTTCAAAGTTAGAATCAGTCCTCTCAAACTCTGCGGCTGCTTTGTCAGCTAAGTTTATGTAATATTCTAAATCCTCTGTTATAATTTCAACAATGTTCATAACAGGAAATAGAGTCCATCTCAATAAACCTCTTTCATTGCTTGTTCATAAGAAGCAACTCCTCATCCATTCAAATTTAATCATGAGATTGCAGTAATTCAGTAATTGCTCCTCAGGCTCCACTTCTAATTCTGATTCTCTTGCTGTTTCCACTAGATCTGCAGTTACTTCCTCTGTTAAAGTCTTGAAGCCCTGAAAGTCATTCATGAGTTGGAATCCATTTCTTCCAAACTCCTGTTGATATTGATATTTTGACTTTCTCCCATGAATCATGAATGTTTCTAATGGCAACTAAAATGGTGAATACTCTTTTCCAGAAGGCTCTCAATTTTCTTTGGCCAGATCCATCAGAGGAATCACTAGCTTTACAAAGTATATTTTTTAAACAGTAAGATTTCAAAGTCAAAATTATTCCTTGATCCGTGGGCTGCAGAATGGATGTTAGCAGTCATGAAAACATGTATCTCCTAATACCTCTCAACATAACTCTTTGGTAACCAAGTGCATTGTCAATGAACAGTAATACTTTGAAAGGTCTCAACAGTGAGCTTGAAATATTCTGTAAACCATGCTGTAAACAGATGTGCTATCATCCAGGCTTTGCTGTTCTATTTATGGAGCACAGGCAGGGTAGATTTAGTATAATTCTTAAGAGCGCTAAGATTTTCAGAATGGTCAATGAACATTGGCTTCAACTTAAAATCACCAGCTACATTAGCCCCTAACAAGTGTCAGCCTGTCCTCTGAAGCTTTAAAGCCAGGCATTGACTTCCTCTCTCTAGTTGTGAAAGTCCTAGATGGCATCTTCTTTCAGTATAAGGCTTTTTTTTGTGTGTACAGTGAAAATTGACTGTTTATTGTAGCTGTCTGTTTAGCTAGATCTTCTAGATAACTTGCTACAGCTTCTACATTAGCACTTACTGCTTCAGCTTGCCCTTTTATGTTATGAAGACAATGTCTTTCATTAAACCTTATAAACCAACCTCAGCTGGCTTCAACCTTTTCACCTGCAGTTTTCTCCTGTTTCTCAGCCTTTATAAAATTAAAGATAATTAGGGCCTTATTCTGGATTAGGTTTTGGCTTAAGAGAATGTTGTGGCTGGTTTGATCTTCTATTCAGACCATTCAGACTGTCTGTTTATCAGCAATAAGGCTGTTTTGCTTTCTTATCATTCATATGTTCAGTAGAATAGCACTTTTAATTTCCTTCAAGAACTTTCTTTCATATTCACAACTTGGCTGTTTGGCTCAAGAAGCCTAGTTTTCGGACTGTGTCAACATTTGACATGTGCCTTCTTCACGAAGGTTAATCATTTCCATCTTCTGTTAAAAGTGAGCGACGCATGACTCTTTCTTTCACTTGAACATGTAGAGACTGTTATATAGGGTTATTAATTGGCCTAATTGCAATGTTTTTGTGTCCCAAGGAATAGAGAAGCCCGAGGGGAAGGAGAGAGATCAGGAAACAGCTGGTCAGTGGAGCAGTCAGAACGCACACAGTTATCGATTAAGTTTGAAAGTGGATCGTAACACAAAATAGTTACAGTAATAACATCAAAGGTCACTGGTCACAGATCAACATTAACAGGTATAATAACAATGAAAAAGTTTGAAATATTGTGAGAAGTACCAATATATGACAGAGATACAAAGTGAGCACATGCTATTGGAAAAATGGCACTGGTAGACTTACTCCACACAGGGTTGCCAGAAACCTTCAATTTGTAAAAATGCAGTATCTGTGAAACAGTAAAATGAAGCACAGTAAACAAGTTATGCTTGTATTAAGTATTTTGATTTATGTAATAGTTTTTTCACGCCAAGGTTGGTTAAAAATTCTTAACCATTTAAAAATCCTTTCCAACACTTTGGGAAGCTGAGGGAGAAGGATTGTTAAAAAAAAGGGGGAAAAAATTCTAAATTAGGGGCCGGTCACGGTGGCTCATGCCTATAATCCAGCGCTTTGGGGGGCCAAGTTGGGAGGATCCCTTGAGCCCAGGAGTTTGAGACCAGTTTGGACAACACAGTGAAACCTCATCTCTACAACAACAACAACATCAGAAATCCTAAATTAACTCTTCCTTGCAAAGTTCTAAGCGTAGGGTAAAAGTGATTGTTGCTAATTCCTAAGTCCTCTGTGCAACTAGTTTTGTGACCTGCCCATAGGATCTTGTAGTCTTAAATGAACTTCAGCTAAACAAATAAGACCTTTTAAATTAATTTTTGTGTTAAGTGCTGATTCAGTTATTCCTATTCTGTGGTTAAAGCACCTCTGTTTGTTCATATTGTATTCAGAATTTGCCCCTTGCAACTGGGTTGTCACTGGCTCAACAAGAACAAGGAAAGACAGACCTGTAAAGATCAAAAAAGCACGTATTTGTTTTGGCACTGATCCTCTGACCTTTCCCTGTTTTATTTCTCCAAATCATTCTGAACTCTCAACATTAGTCCTCAGTTATTTTTATATTCAGAGTTGCCAAGGGCTAAATAGAAAGGGCATGAGAGGCATAAAAGGTTTTAGGAGACAGGAATGTCTTAATGTTGTGTATGTCAGATTGTTTAATGGATTCCTTTGCTTAAACTTTGAGTTTCTTAGGTTCTGAAATTTGGAATCTAGAGCACTAGGCCAAGAAAAACTGCTAGTCGATCTATTTTAGACTCTAGGTGACCTACAAACTATTCTCCTTTAGAAAGACCATATATAGCCATTCTGTGTGCAGCAAAAAGTGGAATCTCACAGGGAAAGGGAATAACAGACATCATTGGTGAGCGCAGTGGTACTATCTCAGTGGCTTGGCATGCTGCATGTTTAGCTGGATGCTAACTTACTATGGGGCTGTGCTTGTCTTCAGACTGACCCGGGGTTTAATTCACTCTTCTCTTCATAGCATTTACTTGCAGCTGACTTGTACATCCCACTGCAGTCTGAAGCAATGCTTTTTGTGCTCTGTCTCCATGTTTGAGTAGTAGTTAAGATGGTCAAAGTTGGGAGATGCTTACATGATTCTAAGATAACTCAAGCTAATCAGGCTGTCACACTTTTCCAACTGAAAAGGTGCTTAAAGGATCCAGGATTGTAATCTTCCTGAGATGTAGTCAGTTAACCTTGAAACTGCACATGCTTTCAGCATTTGCCATTGAAAACTAAATATCCCAAGTGATATGAAATAAAATTATTTAAGCTTCTGGAGTGTTCCTGTGTAATTTTCCTCTGACAAGGGGACATTAGAAAAGATTCAACACATGTCTCTAATGATTAACGAGTTAGGCCAGTTTAATTAAGAAACTCTTTCAAAACCCATATCCGTTTAGAGACCCTCCTTATTCTGTAATTCAAGCTTTAAAACTAATGTTTATTTCTTTATCCATCACAGTGCTTTTCTCTGTTCACTGGGTTTACTAGCTTTAGTAAAGGGGCAATCTCTCAAAGTGAGGAAACTTCTTTTTAACCTATTTGGAATATGACTTAAAGTTTTTAAGTGCACTTCCTGCTTGCCTAGATCATCTGCTTATTCATTATAAAGGCTTATTATATTAATCAGAAAAAAGTTGAATATGATATATAAAAAGAAATCAAATGTGGAAACAGATATGAAGAAAATGATTGTGAGTCATCTTTCCAACCTCTGCTAAATGTATAAACCTGCTTATTGTATAGAGCAGGGAAGAACTGAACACTAATTCAGAAAAGCAGAGCTCTCAAACATGATCTCAGAGATTGGTTTTTCTCCTAGATTTTCTTTATAAAGATACAAACATTCTTCTTTCTTTCTTCTTTCTTATGCAAAAGGGATAATAATGTCCTAGATCTTATTGTTTTTTTAACAGTGTATGTTATAGGAGATTTTGTATCAGATTATAGAGCATTACTTCATTCTTTTTAAAGCTGCACAGAATTCTTTTGTGTATATACTGTATATAATCAGTCACCTACTGATGACAGGTCTACACTAAATAATATGTATAAATGACCTCTTATATAAATATAAATGAAAAATTTTGAGTAGGATTATTGGGTTACAGAGTAAACATAATTCTGACAGTTATTTTCAAAATACCTTACTGTGGAGGTTGTACCTGTTGTTCTGTCATTAGCATCGTTTCACCATGGCTTCACATTGTAGCAGTATCAAACCTAGTAGTACTTGCTGACCTAATAAGTGAAGACATTGTCGTGTTGAAGGTTTTTCTTAGTGAGAGTGAGGCTTAGCATTTTGTTTTAGAGAAGGTTGTATTTCCTTTTCTATATCATCTTTGCCTGTTTTTCTGTTGGCCTGCTGATTTCTAATTCTCTGTAGTCTCTGTTATAATCTGTCACTAATTAGTTCCAAATATTTTCCCTCGTTTGTCATTTGCCTTTTGTTTTTGGTGTGCTCTCTCGTGTATTTTTTTCTTCTTATGTAGTTGAACCTTTTTTATTGTTTCTGTATTCTAAATCATAACCTAAAATGACTTCCCATGCAAAGGAATGTTCTTGTGTTTTCTTTTACTCCTACTCTGGTTTCATGTCTTTTCTATATAAAGCTTTGATCCATGTATAGCTTATCCTGGTATGAATTCCACTTCATTTTTTTCCAGATAGCTCTCCATTGTCCCATTACTATTTTCTGAAGAATCTGTATTTTCCCCCCACTGATTTGAGGTGGCAGCTTTATCACAGACCAAAGTCATATATTTTTTACTTTTCTTCTGCTTCTTTGGCCTGCCTTCTGGTTATATACCATCCTCATACTGTTGTAACGGCTGCTTTATAATTTGTATAACTAACAATAGGGCTGGTAAGCCCCTCACTGTTCTCTTGTCAAGTTTTTCATGACTACTGTTGATTAATTTTTCTATACGAACTTGAGGATGTTTCACCTTGTTCCAAGATAGTAGTAAGAACATGTATTGTCTATTTTTATATTAAAGAAGAAAAGTCTTGAAAGCTTGGGCTGTGTATCCTCAGTGTCTTCCTCAGACAGACTGGTGATTTCCCAGCATATGTCTGATGTATGCATTTGTGTATCTATAATGCCATAAGCCCCAGGGGTAGGAAAAAGCTTATTCCATTTCAGTTATTACCAAGTAGGAATTTGGTAAATAAAAGAGGGAAACAAAAACTGATAACTTTTAGAAGTTATTTGGATAAATTATTTTTTATCATTTAAATTGCTGGTAAGTCACCTGTAAAGGAAATCAGTAGTAATGACTTTGTATACTTACCTTTTCACATTCCAATTTTCATTGCACTTCAAAGACCCCTTTAAATGGAGCTTCACTTTTTCTGAACATTCTACATTACTGGGAAAGTTGAAGCTATAGTTATGGGGCTTAAAAATGGAAGAATGTGATATTACCTCCAGGTAATATTCATTGTAAGGTCCTTTATGCCTGCTTTCAGTAGTAAATCCTGTTCTCAGAGTGAATACTACCTTCACTGGTGAAATCAGTCATTGGTCACTTTTAAGGGCCTAAACTTTTTGGCTAGCCTCAAACTTTTCTTAAGGTATAACACTTTAATGGTATAAATCATGGTGTTGTACATTTGAAGAATGCCCATAAATTGCTAGGACTTATCTGTTTTACCCAGATATAAGACAGGAGCCTCTCCTATTGTGCCAGAAGGCTAAAGGGGACTTTTAATTTTAAGGATATTGAAATGGTTTAAATTTTGGCAGTTGCTCTGTAAAAGCCAGCTAATCTTTTCTGGTATACTTCTCTTTAGTGTGTATAATTGACTAATATAAAGCACATCACAAATATTAAGGGTGTATTTTGCATATGTGATTTGTAAATAGAATTGTTAGAATCTGTCAGGATAATCCAGATAAAGAATTTGAGAGATCTCACTCCAAGAAGAAAGTAACTGAGATCTGAGACTGTAGCTTGCTCATGAGGTGGTAGCAGAGTAAATGGTAATGATCCTGACTCAGTGCATTACTCTTACTATACTAGCCTACCAAATTCTTTATAATTGCAATTTATATATAATTTTGGCTTATTTTTCTTGATATGGATACCTAATGAAATTACATTTTTTAACTTACCCCTTTGTAGCACAGAAGTGACCATTCTAATGTGTAAAGTTTATTTTAATACAAAATTGGGAGTATGTGTGTCAGTCAGCCAAGTTGAAACTTCAGTTACGTCCTCGTCATTTTTTAGTTCTAAGACTATATACCTTGTAAGATTCTCTCCACTAAAACATACGCCCCACAGGGCAATGATTTAGTATGTTTTTCTCTTATTCACTGGCGTAGCCCAATGTATAAAAACTATGCCTGACATGTTAGGTTCTCAAAATATTTGTTGAACGAGAGTCAGATTCCCTGTATGAAGATCCTAGCTCGTCCTCATTTCCTGGCTGTGTGACCTTGGGCAAGTTATACTATACTTCTGTGACTATTTCCTTATCTTTAAAGTAGAGATGATTAACTATCATTCTTACAGTATTCTAGTAAGACGTGAAGTTCTTGGCACAGTTGCCATTGCTATTACTGAAAATTAAGTTAACTGATGTGCTATTGGTAGGATTTTTCTTTAATTCTGTAACAAGTATGACAATAATTTTTAGCATTAGATATTGTGCTCTTAAAAGTGAGAGACAACTTATCAGAGTCCTCGAAGGATCTTATGGTCTGATTCCCTAGGCTTAAATCACCACCCGAACATGTACTAGCAGGCCATCTCAGATCTTTTTTGGGTAATCTGAAATATAAGGATTATATTAAGCCAAACATTTTTCTCATTAAAGAATCTGTTGGTTTGAGCTGTAGCTGTGGACATTTCTGAACAAGTTTGTCCTTTTCCATGTAGCAATTCCTAAAATATTTGAAAACAAGTATCACATCTCTTTGAGAGACAGCTCCAAACCAAACACCCTTCTTAACTCAAGACACTTTTTTTTGGACAAAGTTCCCATTTTTAACCATCAAGGAATAGAATAACATTACTGTCTTGTCTTAGATTCTGAACTTCTGACATAGCTAGAATAAGACTGGGGGAAGAAGGTAGAGAGTGCTTGTTGTACAGCACATTGTACAGTACAGGTCGTAACTATTGGCTGAGGCCCCCAAGTCTTTTTACCGTGTGATGTATACTCACATTATCCTGTTTCATACGTAGTCATTTAATCTTGCAGGTGAAGGAATAGGAATCTTCCTTTTTATTTTTTAAAATGTTACCTTATTTTTCTTGTTCTGGTCTGTTAAAAGTCCTTTTTTAATCTATCTTATTAATGTTCCCTCTTCATGTCATGTGTCAGTTTAACAGCCTATTTGCCAAGAAATTATAAACATTTGTACATATATAGCTTTGCCTTGTTGAGAAAAATGTGATAATTCTCTGTATTCTGTAGATTTAATATACCTTGCTCTTTGATCACTTGCAAAGTATTTCCTATTATAAACATATGCTAATGTATTTAACTATTATCACATTGATAGATGTTTCCAATTTGTTGCTGTTAATGGCACTGCTGTAGTATATCCCTTCAGTCATATTTTTGCATCCTATATACATTTGCTTCTCTTTAAACATTTTTATTTATTTTTGCATATTTATTCTTCCAAATGAGCTTTAAAATTATGTTTATAAATTCCAGTCTATTGGTATTGCACGGAATATATATTTTGAGGATTGACATCTTAACAATATTGAGTCTTCCCATCAAATACTGAAATTCAAAAGGAATTAAAGGAGAATTCACATTTTTTCTGTGGATTTACGTACGCATGCTTCAGTTTGGATCCCAGTTACAACTGGAGGAGATACGTGATGGGTTTCCCCTTTCCTTGAACTTTAGGAAATGGGGAACTTGATAGTCTGAAGTATATGATCATCTTTTTTCTTCTTGGAATTGTATCACACCTTATGTTTGCCCTTATAGTGATTCAGTTGAGAATCATTTAAAATTTTTACACAAGGACAGTCTGGATTGTATTTTGAGGTTTCCACTGCAGACACTGGACAGGCAATTAGTAGTATAAAAGTTTTAACTAACATGGTCAGAAGAGAGGTATTAGTTACATTTTATGTTTATCTTATTTTTACTAAGTCATCTTCAGCACTGAAATTTTAATCTTTAAAATTTTTCCATAGGAATCAAGATTCTAGTTACAATATATATTTGAAGGGTAGAAAAGCATGACTTCAAACTTAGTATCTACTACAGGATTATTGACAAAATTTTTTATCTTTTTAAAATTAGAAAATGGTTTCCTAGGCCAAAATCCTTTTTCACATGTTCTTTCCATCATTAAAATCTTTATTCTTTGGGTTTTTAAAGTGACTTTTTTTGTTTTCAGAGAAAGTTTCATTGTGCAAACCTGACTTCATGGCCTCGCTGGCTGTATTCCTTATATGATGCTGTAAGTAACTTACCTTACCATGGTAAGCTATGTCATAATTTAGGGTCATTAAAACAAAATAGTCTTTTATACTTGTTGCTATTTTATTTTCAAAACTAATGCCATTTTTAAAATTTAAAGTAAAATAAGGAGTCAAATACTGTTGAACTTTGCCTTTTATACAGTTTTGAGTTTTTCCAGTTTCTGATGGTTTATAACTTAAGCCTAAGACTCTTTAGAGTTTTATTAAGCATTTGAAATTTTATTGGGTCAGATGGTAATTACATCTAGAGAATTAAAGCATCCTTATATAATAATGTTTTGGTTTTTCTCTAAACAGTTTATTTACTTATATCTCCTGATTACATTAGTCTACTAAATAATGCATCCACAAGGGTCTCTGCTCCTCAATGCTTAATACTAGGCATTGCCTCATTTTGTAAAACTTGCTAAAAAACAGGTTGCTGGAATAGTTTACACAATCTGGATTTTGGACCCAAAGACTGGGTTGAAAGCCTGATTTTTATCACTTTACTCTGTGGGGCAAATTACTTTTCTAAGGGCCTATAAAAGGGATAATAGTAGCTACTGCATTTGGTGCATAGTAGGCATTCAACAAACATTAGTCATTTCCCTTACTGAATCACTTTGCCCACGGATCTGGAATCCTGGGAAAACTGAACAAGTAAATTTTGAGCACTTACAACATGCATGACACTAAAGGAAACAGCTTTGCTCTTCAGCAGCTTTTGAATCATTACAAAGACACATTATACAAGAGCATTTTTTGCATATGCTTGTGAAAACATAGTGGACACTTTGATGTAGTAAATAGGTCCCAAGTAAGGTACATAGATATCAAGTGTTAGTGTGATCTATGGGTGCCATAATTCCCATAGGTTGAGTGAGAAATGGCTTCACGGTGGGAGAGAGGCCAGTTCCAAGAAAGAGCATAGAACAGGACAGTTTGGAACATAAATCCCTGGGTCAGTGTCTGGGAAGTCAACTTAGTGATGGGCAAAGGAGCTGGGGGTTTGATCATTACTACATAAGAAAACAGACATTGGGACTCCAATAGGACTGAGATTTTACCACATAGTTATGACTTAAATTGCTACCAATGTATTATATTAATTTTATTAAAAACAGTTGAAAAGCTGACACTAAGTTTTAATAAGTCTCTGAACTTTATTATGGCCACTTTTATTTTAAACAAGGAAACCTTAATGGATAGAATCAAGAAACAGCTACGAGAATGGGATGAAAATTTAAAAGATGATTCTCTTCCTTCAAATCCAATAGGTATGAAAAGCCAATTTCTTTCCAGGGGCCTAGGATGTCTTGCTAAAAAGGAAATAGCTTTCTAACTAAAATAAAATGTTTTAGTTTAGTTTAACAGATTAATATTTCAATTCTGAAAAGCATGATTTCCATTGCTTTGAACAGCTGGAAAAAATGTGTTTTTAAATTAATTATAACAAAATTCTTATATTCTGTGAGCACTCCAATTTTAGGAAAGTTTCCCTTAAAAAGCTCAAATTGATAATAAATGAGTCGCAATCAAAAACAGTTTGAGTGTAAAGACGTTCCTTTCCCTGTTCTTTTTAAATTTTTTTTGTGTAGGCAAATTGCTATGTGTCTAGGGAAATTACTGTGCTTCTAGGAGTTGGCTTTCCCTGTTCTTTTAAGATGCCTTTAAGAGAAGTGATCCGCTGGGTGTGATGGCTCATTCCTGTAATACTAGCACTTTGGGAGGTGAGAGGATTGCCTGAGCACATGGGTTTGAGACCAGCCTGGCCAACCTGGCGAGATGCTGTCTCTACAATAAATTAAAAAAAAAAAATTAGTTGGGTGTGGTGGTGCGTGCCTGTGGTTCCAGCTACTTAGAAGACTGAGGTGGAAGGATCACCTGAGTCCATCACGTCCAGTGGTTGTAAGCATGCCACCACACTCTAGCCTGGGCAATAGAGTGAGACTCCAACTCAAGAAAAGAGAGAGAGGTGACCCTAATACCAGGACTTATTTATATATATCATATATCCTATCTGCTTATGAGGTAGTTTATTTTCCTAGTATTATAGTAAACAAGTGACTTCTAATATGGATTCAAGCTTGTATTTAACATAAAGAAGGCAGCTTTCACATAAACAAGTATGGAAAAAGAAGTTACATTTAGAGGTTAAGTATATATACTTGATAGCCAGTGTATTTTAGTATTGTTTATAATTGTGTAAAATGTGTGCTTACAGGATCTTGTAGAGAAGGCTGTCTTTTTTTTTTTGAGTTGGAGTCTCACTCTGTCTCCCAGACTGGAGTGCAGTGGCCACTCCTGGCCACCGCAGCCTCCACCTGCTGGGCTCCGGCGATCCTTCCTCCTCAGCCTTCCAAGTAGCCGGAATTACAGGCATGCGCTACCACGCCTGGCTGATTTTTTGATTTATCGTAGAGATGAGGTCTCGCTGCCCAGGCGGATCTCGAACCCACAGACTCAGGCAATCCACTCACCTCAGCCTCCCAAAGGCGCGGGATTACAGGCTGAGCCACCGAGCCCGGCTTAAGGCTGTATTTCTTTTCTTTTTTTTTTTTTGAGTTGGGGTTTTACTCTGTCTCCCAGGCTAGAGTGCAGTGGCACACTCAGCCACCGCAGACTTGACCTGTTGGGCTCAGGCGATCCTTTCAAGTAGCTGGAACCACAGACGCGAGCTACCATGCCCAGCTTATTTTCTGATTTATTGTAGAGACAAGGTCTCACCAAGTTGCCCAGGCTAGTCTCAAACCCGAGCTCAGGCAATCCTCTCACCTCGACCTCCCAAAGTGCTGGGATTACAGGCTTGAGCCATCACTCCCAACCTAAGAAGGCTATTATTTCAAAAAGACATTTTCTGTATTATGATATCTGAAGCTTATCTGACTCATAAACTTAAAACTTGAAAAACCCACCATGTCTTCTAGATTTTTCTTACAGAGTAGCTGCTTGTCTTCCTATTGATGATGTATTAAGAATTCAGCTCCTTAAAATTGGTAGTGCTATCCAACGACTTCGCTGTGAATTAGACATTATGAATAAAGTGAGTAAAATGTGTTTGTGATGCCCATGTTTAGTCAGGCTGTAAAATCAGAATGCACTATTGGGACCAACAGAGCTGTCTGTGGAGTCCAATAATGTAGTTATACAATTAAACTGAAAAAACAATTGTTTACCTGCCATGCTTTACACTTAAAATATTTTAAAGTATAATTTAAGCATTTCAATTGGGGTTGTGCAGACAGAAACTAGAACTGTTTTTGTGTTTCTCAAATATGAATATTATCAAACTTTGTGAAAATACTTGATTTCTACACACAACATCTGTGGTTATATATCACTATTTTGTAACCTTTGGAGGTTATTTAATTTTATAAATGAGCCTGTGGCAGATCTCAGATTCAGTGGTTTTCTTAATCTTTAAAACTAAGTTTTTGAGTGTTTTGAAGAAAAATATGATATTCAGAGGAAGCAATACCTTAAACATTTCTTGACCTATATGTCAATGAATGCCAGTTTTCCCCACTGATTACTTTCTCTTAAATTTGTTAGTGTACTTCCCTTTGCTGTAAACAATGTCAAGAAACAGAAATAACAACCAAAAATGAGATATTCAGGTAAGATCTTTGTTATATTCTTAGTATATTTTTAAATACATTTTCAGCTACCTTAGAATTAAAATTGTATTTCTAGTTTTTCATATATTTCTCTCCAATACTTAAAATTACATATACTCAGCAAATGAAATACGGGAAATTAACTCAGTTTTGGTAAAGCCATCTTCAGATTGGGTATTTAGAGCAATAATGGATATGTCAGGGATTACTTATAGCTAACAAGCATGGAAAAGTAAAACAACTGAGCAGTTCTTTTTTTTGAGTCGAAGTCTCACTCTGTTGCCCAGGTTGGAGTAGAGTGGCATGTTCATGGCCTCCGCAGCCTCAACCTGCTGGGCTCAGGCAATCCTTCTGCCTCAGCCTTCGAAGTAGCTGGAACTACAGGCATGTGCTACCACACCCAGCTTATTTTTTGCTTTATTGTAGAGACGAGGTCTTACCAAGTTGTCCAGGCAGGTCTTGAACCCCTGAGCTCAGGCAATCCTCTTGTCTCAGCCTCCCAAAGTGCTGGGATTACAGGCTTGAGCCACCGTGCCTGGCCCTGAGCAATTCTTTATCCCCAAATTCTTCTTGAAAATCTATATATTAGGATCTTACAATCTATATAATAGACTGTCTTCTTAGTGATAAGGCCCTAACACAGGTCCTCAGGTATTATATTTGTCATCAGTTTTGTACATAAGGTCGAAATAGAACATGCTCTCAAAATTATTTTACAAACAATTCATTAGAATTATAAATCAAGAATGTAAGGAAACTACTGTCAGCAAATCAACTGCCCAAGGATGACTACAACAGGACTTTTTCATTGCACTTAGTCTCGGAGACTTCTTTGGATGAACTTGAGCTCTGTATGTTTTCCACTGTGTATCTTGAAGGTTTTCAAAGCAAGTACTATTTCTGTTTGGATCATTACAGAAAACATTTAGACTGAACAAAACTGGGTTGTTTACCAACCCTGTTTTCATACTAAGATCCTGGTATTACTTAAAGATTAAAAACTATGGCTCATACTTCATTTCTACTTTATGAAAAATAGGACCATTTAGAATTAAGACTTTTTTCTTCTCATTGTGACTTATCTTCCATGTTTATTCTTTTAGTTTATCCTTATGTGGGCCAATGGCAGCTTATGTGAATCCTCACGGATACGTGCACGAGACGCTTACCGTGTATAAGGCTTGCAACTTGAATCTGATAGGCCGGCCTTCTACAGATCACAGCTGGTTTCCTGGGTAATATGACAGCAGTGGTTACTTTTTTTTTTTTAATTTAAAAAAAAAAAAACAACTTAATTGGGCAGAAAAACCCAGAATCCTAAGCAAAGTTACTAGAATTATAAATGTATTTAAATGTCCTTTATTCCATGAATGGCTAGAAACATCTGTTGTGCTTTTTGTATCTTGTATGTAACATTGAATGTAAAGTTAGGGAGAAAAAAGGTTGACAACTGCAGTTGTCCTCAAATTACTATACAGTTAACCCAAAATTTCATTTTTCTGTCACCTTATTCTGAATATTCAGTCTTATGGCCCAATAAAACTTGGTATCTGGACTGTGTTCCATAGTAATGTAAAACCAAAGAATGCTTCTCAAGCAGTGGTACAGTAAGAAAATGTAGAAACCACTGAATCCTGCTTTTCTTCTTGTTAGTTTTTTCCCAGTGAGTCTCAAAGTATGATCCTGGGACTAGCAGCATCACCTGGAAACTTGTTAGATTTCCTCAGTTTTATTATCTTTAGGAGCCCTACTGTTTTTTGTTCCAAATTCTAGGTCAGAGAGACAGGCTGAGTAGTGATTATACTTGCTATTTTGGACTTAATACCATGTCACTTGGATTGTCCTATCTTATTTGGCATCCTTTGTAAGGACTAAAACTAGAATTTGTTAATAGAAAATGTGGGATAGCCTAGGGTAAAATATGGAAATGATTACAATTACACAGTTTGGTTTATTTGTCTTAAGATTAGAGGTGCCATGGTTTGTATTTCTGGCTGAATCATGTGATAAAATAATTCTTATTTTAGAATGGTAGTTTTAAAATCTTTTATGAGATATGCCCTTATCCCCTTAACTCACCCAATTTAACTCAGGCAAAAGTTCATATTTCTGTAGGTAGTTGTTGTTTTCGAACTTAACAATAATACAGAAAAAAGGAAAAACCAGTGCAAGTTAGAATGTCATCTTGGCCACCAGCAATTTGTATAAAGAACACATATTAATAAGATTACTCTTTTTCTCTGTAGTGAAGAAAAAATTTAAACATAGCTTAAGAACATAAAAGTCATATATTTGAGTATATATACAACTATGTATTAAAAATTACAACCCTGAATTGTACCCCACATCTTTAAAAGAAAAAAAAGAAAAAAATTACATATAAAAGACCAATGTATTCCCATATGATCTGTCCAAATAATACAATGTTTTTATGAGGTCTGTTTTAGGGAACAATATGAATCAAATCTCAACTTATTCTTTCCTCTTAATTCTCGAAATAGTCTGGCTCTAAGATCTGTCTTTACAATAGATTTATATGATAAGTTTGGGGTACAGAAATGTGTTTCCTAGCTGATATTTTTCCCCTTAATTTTGTAGGTATGCCTGGACTGTTGCCCAGTGTAAGATCTGTGCAAGCCATGTTGGATGGAAATTTACTGCCACCAAAAAAGACATGTCACCTCAAAAATTTTGGGGTTTAACTCGATCTGCTCTGTTGCCCACGATCCCAGACACTGAAGATGAAATAAGTCCAGACAAAGTAATACTATGCTTGTAAACAGATACAATAGGGATAAAGTTCTAAGATCAGATCTGCTTTGGAAATATTGCCTCACATGCATACATAAGTAAACAACATTACATGGAGGGTTGCAGTTTCTTAGTCAAACTGTATTTGGAGATTTAATTTAAAGTATACTTTAGGAGGGGAAGAAAAGCAGTCTAGAACGTAAGTTTGGTTTTAGGAATATCTACTTTGGTAGCCTGGTACCATTATTCTGTGGAATCTGATATGTCTGGCAGTTATGTCATTGATAGGACACAAAGACAGCTTTGAAAGTGATGAGATTATTTTCTGCATAAAACATTTTAAATTTCTATAATGTAAAACGAATCATTTGATCCTGATGTATGGGACAGCATATTTGCACCAGTGCTCCAAATGACAAAAGCTAGGGTGCCAAGCACAAGTACATGTTCCTTTTTGAAAGAGGCAAGGCAATGTGTATCATTTCAAAAGGGCTTTGTTCCTTTAAATTTTCTTTAGCTTCTCTGAGATACTGATTTGTAAAATTTGAAATTATTAAAGAGTTAAAATATGCAGTTTGAGCCTAAAAATAAAGTTTTCATTTCCTTTGTCTGTTAGTGAAAAATAGTATTTTGCATATCTTTTCAGTATTTGTTTGGAATATAAGCCCGGTCATTCTGTTCCATATAAAAGTTATTTTTCAAAGCTTAAGTTTAACTTGAACCTAAACTACTGTGGGGAAAAGGTACTGAAACATGCTCCCTTTATACAGACTAGAAAAGATACTGTACAGTATTTTGTGGGATTATTCCATTCAATGTATACTGAAGAAAATCTGTAAGTAAACCTAAAGAGCAAAACTAAACATGTTCTTAGTTTAAATAACGTAAAATATCTACTCATAATCAAATAATTTAGGTGTTAAGAAATCATTTTTAAGCTAAAGTTCTAAATAGACTGCTTTGCCACCTACCTCTTTATGTATTCAAGGGTTTAGTACATTCTTTCACATTTATGCAATTAACTTTGGTTTAATTGATATTCTTACTTTACATAATTCAGTGAGAAGAGTTAAACTAATTGGGTAAAATGTTTAATCAAGCTAGAGTATGAGGCAAAAACAGACTGTTAAATTTCTTATGCTTTTACCTAACATGCAATGGTTTTGGTTGCCTTGACCGAAGTCATCAATTTAATATTCTGTTGCATGTTTACATAAATAGAGTAAATGAAAAGTGACTCAAGAATGCTGTTGTTCAGCATATGTCCCTGTCTTATTTTTTTCCAAGTCCCACTTTATTACTACTTTTAATAACTTCGGCTTTATATGACTCCACTGGTTGTTCATATAGTCTTATGCTGCACTAAAACTTTCTCTAAGTGGATCCCAGGAAGTTCTTTTCAGTAGCATGGTATATCTCTGGAGACTGAAATCTAAACCAGTTGCAATGAGAGAACATTGCTTTTAATCTTGCCCCCACCACCCAAGGGTATAAACTCAGAATGTTCTATATTTACTAATATTTGCAAATCAAAGTTTCTGATATGTAAAAACATGCATACATTACTATTGAAAAGGGTTTTACATATGACTAAACCAGACCTCTGACACAGGTAAATCTGCATTCCTCCTATATCGAATTAGTAGAGATTCTATGTTGTTGTGTCCAAATATAATGGTTTTAATTACTGACCTGAGTGCAGTCGTTTCTGAAGTTCCCTTTCTTGCAACACAGTCCCTGTTCTCAGTTGGGCTTTTAATAGAAATATTTGCAAAATTATTTTCTCAAGGTCCAAAATTACTATTTGCCCATAAAGTACAGAGGTGCTATAACTGGCTACACAGAAAGGAAAATAAATTTAAAATGTCAGCATATAGCAACTGAAATAAGCAACAGTTTGTGTTATACATCTATTTACCTAATGAAAAAGCACAGAATATACAATAATGTAAGTCATATCCTTTTAATCAATAAAAGAAATTAACATTTAAAGAGACAGCAGCATTACCATTATATACCACCAGATACCACATAAACACATTTATCTTCCAATACCAAAAGCAATGTTTTATTAAAATAATAGGCTCAAGAAAAACCCTCCGGTTAATCCTATAACTTAACTTCTTCAGACTTTGCATGCATAGTTAAAGATATCATTATGACAGAGAAAAATATCAATTACATACTAAAACATAGCTTGCTAGAACAAATTCTGTAAGTATGATTGCCAACCACCAGGGACAAATTTAGAATTCATATTTTACATAGGAGTTTTATACAAATTTTGTCAACTATTTTCTTATTTTCAGGCACAAGTTTATTTTGGAATTCAGATAACTGACACCATAGACAGTGACTGTATGAAGTAACTCAGTTATTTCAAACATTAATAAACATTTTTTCTTTGAGACAGTTACCACTTTTTAAAGTTAATCTTAGTACCACTCTATGTAAAATAAAATTTATTTTAAAAGTCTAAACAGACTAAGATAGGAGAAGTCTACTATACATTTTTTTTTTTTAAATTGTAGTCTCACTTTGTCTCCCAGACTAGAGTGCAGTGGCCGCTCCCTCCCGGCCACTGCAGCCTCGACCTGCTAGGCTCCGGCGATCCCTCCGCCTCAGCCTTCCAAGTAGCTGGAACTACAGGCGCGTGCTATCACACCCGGCTAATTTTTTGATATATTGTAGAGATGAGGTCTTGCCAAGTTGCCCAGGCGGGTCTCGAACCTGCAGGCTCAGGCAATTCACTCGCCTCAGCCTCCCAAGGCGCAGGATTACAGGCTGAGCCACTGAGCCCAGTTTACTTTTTTTCTCATTTGGAATAAATCCAAAATAACGGTAAAGTTCAATAACATAAATGAGATCAAAAGGGGGTGGTTTTCAGTTTACTTCCTAAAATACAATTATATTTCACAAAAATAAGATCTTTGTTCTCTTAAAGAGGTCGTCAAAGCTGGCTTTTTTTCTGCTATAGATTCTTAAATCTCACTAAATGGGAGGAAGAAAAAAAAAGGCCATACCGGAAATGTTCTATTTTTTAGTAGCCATCAGTTTTAGGTCTTCTTTATGTAACTTAGAAGTTCATCTTTTTCCATTTGGTAACCACTTTTTTTCCACTGTTCTCGCAACTGTTGTAATAAAGCCCCAATTTCCTTCCCTGAAGAAATGCCCACTTTTCTGATGTCATGGCCACTGACAGGAAACGGAGGAATGGACCACTGCTGCATTTCCTTTAGGAGACAGTGCTCTCCTTGGTACTTCAGTAGTTCACATACACGAGTAGTCACATCAGGTTCCCTAGACTATGTACCAAAATCAAACATTTAGCTTCATCACATGTTAGAACACTCACTTATGATCTTATCCTTAAATTTAACTACTAAATGCTTGATATGAATTTATTTAAAATAAGTTAAAATTCACAGTAAATTGGAGGTCTTAGTTTTAATAAATTAATTCTACAATCAGTGAAAATAATTTACATTCTGACCAAACCTAGTACATACTTACATCTATAATGAAGTCTTGATAGGGTTTCAATGGTTCTGAATTATCTGTTGCTTTAATTAAATCTTTCCTGTTTTTAACTATAAATAAGCCAAGGTTCTTCTCTTCTTTTGCAATCTTCAACCTCAAATCCAATTTTGTGACATCATCCTGTACTTTGAATAATGAGGCCAAAAGAGTCATTGGCTTTGGTGAAAAGCCTTCAACATTTTTACTGACTTTGTTAAATTCGTCTAAATTTGCATTAGCAGGTAAACCTGTAGGGACAAAAAGCATTTTTCACCTGCTTTTAGTGGGGAAAAAAACACTCATATATTAAACCCAACCACTGTTTTAGTATACAGAAATGTCCTATCAGTAGGATACATTACAGGTCCAATCTGATGCTCCATCTTACAGGTAAACCACTACCACATTATTGCTGTCCTTCTCCTGTATCACTCTCAAACCTAGGGGAAGCCCCTAAAATGTCGTTGCCATCAATAAGCTACATCGAGAGGTTCAGAGGTAGTGGTGATAGTGGTACCAGATTCACAAGGCATAGTTTTTCCAACCACAAACTCCTGACTTCCTACTGATAAACTATCATATAACACCCACCCCTCCATTCAGAATTGTGCCTTTATCTGAAAAATTCCCAACTTTCCTGAGGTGTGACAAACCCTACAATCCCACTATTCTTTGTGAATATATAACACATACTGAACAATTTCTATGTTCTAAAAGTGCTCTATATGTATTAACTCATTGAATCTTCTTAGCTTTTCTAATAGATAGATGCTATTATTTTCAAACCCCTTTTTTAGATCAGAAAGTAACCTAAGTCACAAAGATAAGGGGCAGAGCCTCCATCAAATCCATATCTGGTCTGGTGCTGGAGACCACTTTGTATGAGTACAGCATGCATGCTGTCTTTAAACTATCCCTAGTCATGACAAAACTGTCCTACCCCATACCCTAAAGTTTATCTTACTATATAAAATGTTCCCATTTTTTTTCTCACTAAGAATACAACTAAATGAGTCAAACATTTTTCCTCTTAGGACATATAAAACTAGATATTTCATTGCCAAAAATTCAAACATTTATAACTTGCTCTCACCTATATAAGGAGCCACATCAAGATCATAGATAAGGTGAATCAAATGATTTACATGGTTACCAACAAGAATTTTTTTCAGTTCCACCCAAATCCTTTCTCCTGATATTCCAGCCAAACCTTTTGCATTTTCTGCAATTGCTTCCAAAGTCTCAGGATCATGGTCACCAGGTTTGTCTACTATTCTCCCATAAAACCTGCAAGACAAAAATCTTCACAGTGTATTACCTCAATATTGGCACAATACAATGTTCTATTTAATGAAAAATGACATAGAATTAGTTAGGTCTAGGATGGTCCTTGGAAATCAACTGGTCAATTCTCCACCTCCTCTTTTATTCTAGATAAGAAAACCCCAGATCTAATAAAATATAAGTAGCCTTCTTAAGGTTAGCAAGAACTAGAACCCCAAAGTTTCTATTTCACTTCTTAATCACTGACTAGATGCTCAGAATGGTCATCAAATGCAGTTTCTGAACTGGCACTTAAAAGTGGATGAAAAAAAACAGGAACTGAACAAAGACACCAAAAGAAGACTAGAGGGCCACAATGGAGCAGACTTATTCCCTCAAAGCTTGACTGTATGCAGTATGTACACATTAATACTTTTAATAGACCAGGCATGGTTTTCTTTTTTTTTCTTTTTGGGAGACGGTTTCACTCTGTCACCCAGGCTGCAGTACAATGGCACAATCACAGCTCACTGCAGGCATTCATTCTTGAACTCCTAGGCTCAAGTGATCCTCCTGCTTTAACCTCTCAAAGTGCTAAGATTATAGGTGTGAGGATACCTATAGTCCCAGCTACATACATGGGATCTCAGAACTGGAAGCCTTAATGTACATCTGTTCTGCCACTCATACCCTTAAAATTCATTAGTGATCTAAACGCTCAATAAATATAGCTAAATCTTGATCCATGTTTTATTATTTGTAGACAGAGACTTTTGGAAAATACTCAAGTTTAGAGAAATAGTATTTATTGATAAGGTATATATGATCTATTACAGAATATTCTTAGTGAAAAATGAATATTAATAGACATAAACTAGCCAGTTAGGACAGTTTTTTTAAAAAGGTTATTAGAGTGTGAAGTTAAAAAAATAAAAATCACTGCTACCCACAAAAAAAAAAAACCATGTATTTCATACTTACCAAATTTATCCACTTTTTAAGTATGTCTTTATACTTTCATTTTTTACTGGTCATATGACAGGTACTTCTTTTCACTAATATCATTTTGTGTGAAGCAGCAGAGATTTGTATGACCACCTAAAACCATCAGCCTGTGAAGGCAGAGACTTTCATTTATTCATTACTGTGTTCAAAGCACCTAGTACAGTGCTTGGTCTGTGGTAAGCACTCAAACATGGGTGTGTAATGAATAGATCAATGGAAGAAATATAATTCAATCAAAGCTAAAAACAGGTACAATTATAGTAAAGATTATATAAAGTGAAGTAAGTATGCTCTGGGAATGAAAATATAATACGAAGTACCTAAGTCATATCTCAAAAGTCACAGGCTGCTAAGCCTCCACTGGAGAAAGATATTTGAGATGTCATCATTTTATACACTGACCTGTATGTTTCATATGACCAGTATTATACTCTGGTGATGATATTAAAAACTATCATTTTTATTTTTAAAATAACTTTTTAAAATTCTTACCTGAAATATCTTAAAATTCGAAGATAATCTTCCTGTATTCTCTGTTTAGCAAGTCCAACAAATCGAACTTTCTTAGTTTTTAAATCTTCATAGCCATTAAAGTAGTCAAATAAGGTACCATCAAAACCTATTCATTAGAAAAGAGAGAAAAATCACTACTAGAAAATAAGAATTTAAACCACAAGAAAATCAGCTAAAAACTATTACAAGTGTTATAAAATTAAATACAGATATTAATAGTATTGCTATATCTCAACTATCAAACGGAGGACATAACAGAATAAAAGGTTGCATTTACAATTGCAACTAAAGAGATAATGCACACAAGAATAAACTAAACAAGCAATATGCAAACCCTGTATGTCAAGCGGGGCAGGAACAACAAGACACCAGACAAGCTGATTTTCAGGTTAATATGGGAAAATAAACAATAGCCAAAATAATCTGGAAAAAATAAATAACAAGAGTAACAGAAAAAACAAAAGGAAACTACTTTATAATATTGGAATGGAGAAGACCGTTCAACTCTAATTACAAAAACAAAAAAACAAAAAAACGCAAACACACACCAGAAGTCTTCAAATAAATAATTAATTGAACCATATAAAAAATCAAATATGTCTGCATGGCAAAAACCACCATTACTTACAAAGTCATAAGATAAGTGACATTCTTGAGAAAATAGATGTAAATCAGTATCATAAAAACAAATGACTAATTTCCATAATATATAAAAACTCATAAATAAAACTTAAAGGCCCTATAAATAGAAAATGGGCTAAATATAAATATATGTCTCTTTAAAAATGAAGATTTTCAACTTTAGTCATAAATGCAAATTTTTGAGATAGTATTTTTCCCACTGGCAAAAGTACAAACATTTGATAACACTGTTAGCAAAGGTGTAGTGAAATGGGCAGTCCCGTTCATTACAAATCAGGAGACCCCATTATTCAGCCTTCTAAATATTATGAAATTTGAACCATATGAACCAATCATCTATTTACTAAAATGGTGTAAACAACAAAAAAATCCCCACCAAAATATGTTCTCTCTTATGTTGAACTAAAAGAAAAAACCAACAGGCTGGGCACGGTGGCTCAAGCCTGTAATCCCAACACTTTGGGAGGCTGAGGTGAAAGGACTGCCTGAGCTCAGGGGTTTGAGACTAGTCTGGGCAACTTGGTGAGACCTCATCTCTAGGTCCAGGCTACGGTGGCTATGAGCATGCCACTGCACTTCAGGTTGGCCGACAGAATGAGACTTCGGCTGAAAAAAACAGTAATAAAATAAAATAAACAATTATTAAATGATTTTAACTATAAGTTTAAAAAGCCTCTGGTATTAATTAGTAGAGCCACAAATTCATCCTGGTTTGCCTGGGACTTTTCTAGTTTAAAATTGAAAATTTCACGTCTCAGAAAGTATTTCAATCCCAGGCAAACTCGGAAAGTTGGTCAATCTAAAGACTAAAAAAAAAAATGTATAGTAAAACACAGATACCATTCAAGAAACTAAATGGGAAGGTCTGTGAGTGATCCTATGAGATATTTCACTCTTTGACATCACAAAAAAGAGGCGCTGACACTATTTTTAGAAAATACCACTTGTCAATTTAGTTCTATTTGAACTTGAACGCTCTTTGATTATTCCAAAAGTAACAATACCGGTAAGCTCAGACTTAAAGCTTAACTCTTCCCAAGCTGTTATGGTTTTATATGCATAGTGAATTTTAAAATGAAAGCATCTTGATGTATATGGCAAATGTGAAAGGTTCCAAATTTAAAAAGACATAACAAAAATGAAGATGATAAGAAAATAAGTAAATAAACAAAATATAATCATAAAGTAGCAAATAATATGATATAACTGTCTTTCTTAATGTTAATTCTCCTAATAAATAGACTCTTTACTCTCCCTGTTGAGTCAAAAAAAACCATCAAAATTTGGAGGAAAAAAATTATAAGAATATGACAAAAGCGAAACTAGCACTTTGGGAAGCAAAATAACCAAGAATAATGTCAGAACTATGACTGTTTGACCTACTAAGACTTGAAAATGGCCAAAAAAATTGTGCCAGGATTAGTGGGCATTGCATCAATGCATGTTCTCTTTTGCTCTGAGTATCATTCTTTTAAAACAGTGAATTAAAAACATGAAATAAAGTTGCATTGCAGGGGATAATGTAGTAGCTAAGAACATGACCTCTGAAGCCAGGCTGCTGATTCGGAATCTTAATTCTACAATTTAAAAGCTGTGTAACTTTGTTTTTCGTTGTTTTTAATAAACTTATTTTAGTTTTTGCAATGTTGCCCAGGCTGGTCTCAAACTCCTAGGCTCACATGATCTTCCCAGCTCAGCCTTCTGAGTTGCTGGGATTATAGCTGAGAGCTACCACAACTGGGCTGAGCTGCATAGCTTCAGGCAAATACCACTGGTTAAATAGCAGTATGTGCTTCATGGGGTTACTGGGAAGATAAAATTTATGTAATGTGCTTAGAACAGTGCCTGGCACATTAACAGGGTTCAGTCAATGTTAGAAAACAGTAGCACCAATAAGAATAGCTTTTGTCCAAGGGGGGAGGGCCAACATGGCCAACTGAAGACATTGCACAGTTGTAGCTCTTAGGGAAAAAAACTTAATGTGGAGGAGTGGACTGAGGGCTTTGAAGGTCAACATGAAAATCCAAGCTGATGTCTATCAGATGGTCACATGAGGATGCAGAGAACGGACAGTTCCAAGCTGTGGACACCCCTAGAAGTGGCCCTGACATGAGATCGGGAGACTGCCATTGGAGATAGAAGGGCTAAGTGAAAACAACAGCTTTCTTGTCTTTGTTTTTCATTGTTTTTAATAAGCTTATTTTAATTTTTGCAGTGTTTCCCAGGCTGGTCTCAAACTCCTAGGCTCACATGATCTTCTTATAATCCCAGCAGTTTATAATCCCAGCAGCTCAGCCTTATGAGTTGCTGGGATTATAAGCATGCAAGCCTCTGTAGTCTCAGCCAAAGGAGAGAAAGCCCAAGACCTCCCACCCACACTGGCAAGGTGCAGAGGGCTGCCCCTAAATAGAGGCACTGGCAGGAGCCATGTTATGCCCAGGAACGTCAGGTCCCAGGAGTCCCCACCATGGCTGCCAACCCACCCATGGAGAGGCTTAGCAAGAAACACCTTTCAGAGTATTTTCCCCCCAAATCCCCTCCTCAGCACCCAGCAGGAGCAATGAGACTACTATGAGGACTTTTCTCCGGCGTCAGCAGCAGCTACAGCTGCAGCTTACTCTCAGAGGGCTGCCGGTGTTGCCATAGCCCCTCCCACTGAGCAGCATGGGATCTAAGAGGCAGGGGGCCTCTGCACAGCATAGGGAGACTGCAGACTGAGGGAGAACTAACAATCCCCCACTGCTTTCTTTCTACCTCTGGGTGAAATGGGCAGTCCTACCTATGTGGGAGGAGGCCACTCCACACCCTCAAGAGCACCTGTGCCAGGGCCCTGCAAGGCCACCTGCCAATCCTGCCGATGAAAGATGTGATCTGGGGAGGAGGCTGCCCTGTCACCTATGCTGGAGGGAGGGTAACCCATGAAGAATGACCTGTCCCTGATGACAGACATAGAATTCAGACTACACAAATGGCAGATACTCAGCAAGACCCACAATGAAGTGGACACAAAAATAATCTAGGCCACGAAAGCAGTACAGGAAGTGAAAGCTAAGCTGGCCATTATAAGAAAGAACCAAACTGAACTTCTGGAAATGAAGAATTATCTCCGAGAATATCAAAACACAATAGTAAACTTTAAAAGCAGAATACACCAGGCAGAGGTAAGAGTCTCAAAGCTTGAGGAACAAACTATTGAACTAACCCAGTCTGACATAAAACAAGGAAAAAAGACTTAGGAAGAATGAGCAAAACCTACAAGAGGTTTGGGATTATGTAAAGAGACCAAACCTCCAGTAGACTGGCATCCTTGAGAGAGAAGGGGATATTGAGAACACCCTGGAATAAGCCTTCCAAGATATCATTCAAGAAAATTTCTCTTAACTCACTAGAAAGGTGGCCATGCAGACACGAGATTCAAAGAACTCCTGTGAGGTATTTCATGAGAAGACCACTTCCAAGGCACATAATAATCCAACTTGTCAAAGTGAGCATGAAAGAAAAGTTCCTAAAGGCAGCTATAGAGAAGGGTCAGATGACCTATCAAGGAAGATCCATCAGATGCAGAATTCTCAGCAGAAACCCTTACAAGCCTTAACGTTCTTAAAGAAAAGCAATTCCAACGAAAAATTTACTACCTTGCCAAGCTAAGCTTCATTAATAAAGGAGAATTAAAATCTTTCCCAGACATTCAATTCTTAAGAGATTATGCCACCTACAGACCAGCCCTTCAGAAGATGCTTAAGAAAATTCTAAGCACAGAAATAAAAGGTTCCACCCATCACAAAAGCATAAATAAGCAGAGTTCACAGACCATACAAATCAACCACAAAGCCTAAAACACAAAGCAGTCTCTTACTAGTAATATGACAGAAACAAACCCCCACATATTAATAATTAACTTAAACGTGAATGGACTGAACATCCCACTCAAAAGGCACAGAGTGGCAAATTGAATAAAGAAGCATGATTCATCCTTCTGCTGCCTTCAGGAAACTCATCTCACTGCAAATGATACCCACAGACTCAAGGTAAAGGGCTAGAGAAAGATTTTTCAGGCAAATGGAAAACAAAAAAGAGCAAGAATAGTCATTCTTACATAAGACAAGAGACTTTAAACCAAAAAAGTTAAAAAGGACACTGAATGACATTACATAATAATTAAAGGTTCAATTCATCAGCAATAGCACCCAGGTTTATAAAACAATTGTTAATTAAACTAAGAGGGGACAAAGACAGTCATACAATTATAGTCAGATACTTTAATATCCCACTAACAGTCTTAGACAAATCATCTAAGCAAAAAACTAACAAGAAAATTCAGAACCTTAACTCAACACCCGACCAATTGGACCTACAGACATCTACAGAACACTTCACCCAACAACTATAGAATAAGCATTCTTCTTATCAGCACATGAAATATAATCCAAGATCAATCATATACTCAGACCTAAATCAAGCATGAACAAATTTCAAAAGATCAAAATCATACCAAGCATCTTCTCAGACCACTGTTGAATAAAAATAATAAAACCCCCCTGCCAAATATCACCAACAGAAACTCTACAAAACACACAAATATATGGAAATTAAACAACATGCTTCTGAATGACTTTTGAGTTAACAAAGATGTCAAGTCAGAAATAAAGATTCCTAGAAACAAAAGCAAAGACACAACACACCAAACCTCTGGGATACCATGAATACAGTGCTGAGAGGTAAGTTTACAACACTGCACACACATATCAATCAAATAGAAGGATCAAGTAAACACTCTAATCTCACACCTAAGGACCGGGAAAGACAAGAATATTCCAATCCGGTGTGGGCAGGTGTGCTCATAAATCACCCATCATGAAATGGGCAAACACATTGAAAGGATCTCCCCCTCCAAAATTCACTGAAGCCGAATGCAGCTTCTCACCGCAATGTTAGCTGGCACACTGATGCCGATGGGTTCCTAGAACAACTTACCTAGTCAGGAGAGCCTGTACTGCCCTCCAAAAGATAATTCTGTTTTTTGGTCCCTCCTTATATTTTCTGTAGCAAATGTTAGTAGGAAAACCAGCTAACCATACACAGAAAAACAAGACTGGACCCCTTCCTATCATCATATACAAAAATTAACTCAAAATGGATCAAGGCCTTAAATGTGAAAGTTTAAACAATAAGAATCTTAGAAGAAAACGTAGGGGACACCCCCATGGACATTACAGCAGGCAAGTAATTCAGGGCCAAGTACTCCAAAGCAAATGCAGCAAATTCTAAAACTGACAGGTGGGATCTTATCAAATTGCAAAGTTTTTGTACAGCAAAAAAAAACCTCAAGAGAATAGAGATAACTCACAGTATAGGAAAAATAATTTGCAAGTTATTCTGATAAAGGCCTAACTTCCAGGATCTACAAATAACTCAAACGAATTGACAGAAAAAAACAAATAACCCCTTTAAAAAGTGGACAAAGAAGATGAACAGACACTTGTCAGAGGAAGATATATAAGCAGCCAACAAACATATGAAAAAATGTTTCACTAATCATCAGAGAAATGTAAATCAAAACTGCAATGAGATACCACCTCACACAGGTCGGGATGGCTACCATTAAAAAGTCAAAATTAGCTGGGCTCAGTGGCTTAGCTTGTAATCCCACGCTTTGGGAGGTTGAAGTGAGTGGATTGCCTGAGCCCGCAGGTCGAGACTCGCCTGCACAACTTGGCGAGACCTACTCTCTACACTAAGTCAAAAAAATTAGCCAGGTGTGGTAGCATGCGGCTGTAGTTCCAGATACTTGGAAGGTTGAGGTGGAAGGATCGCCAGAGTCCAGCAGGTCGAGGCTGTAGTGGCCAGGAGCAGCAACTGCACTCCAGTCTGGGTGACAGAATAATAAGACTCCAACTCAAAAAATAAAAATAAAAAGTCAAAACCGGCAAAACTAGAGAGAAAAGGCAATGCTTCTACACTGTTGGTGGGAATATAAGCTAGCTCAACCTTTGTGGAAAGCAGCGTCTTGTTTTCTCAAAGAACTAAAAATTGAGACAATATGACCCAGCAATCCCACTTCTGGGAATATACTCAGAGAAGCATAAATTGCTCTACCAAAAAGACACCTGCACACATATGTTTATTGCAACACTATTCACAACCACAAAAACATGGAACCAACCCAGATGCCCATTAAAAGTGAACTGGATGAAGAAAATGTGGTACTTATACATTGTGGAATACTATACAGCCATAAAGAACAAAATCATGTCCTCTGCAGCAATATGGATTCACCTGGCAATCATCATTCTATGTGAACTACCACAGAGACAAAAACCTGGCATGTTCTCATTTATAAGTGGGCCCTAAACATTGGGCACTCAAGCACAAAGGTGGGAACAACAAACGCTGGTCACTGCTAAAGGAGGGAGAGAAGGTGGGGCGATAAAGGGCACACAATCACCACTATGTCCACTACCAAGGGGAGAAAGCACTCTCCAGAAGCCCAAACCTCACCTGCATGCAATTTACTTAGGTAGCAAATCCTCAAGTACCCAACAACTCTAAATTAAAAATAAAAGATAACAGACAAAGAATGTTAGTTCCTTTTAGCTAAGAATACTTATAAGAAGCCAGTTACACAAGACTGACTACACACATTACACTAGTTAGAGCAGTTTACTCTATGAATAATGTAAGAAAAAAATGAAGAAATGGCGTTTTGCCTAAATAATTGAGAAAACATACACCTGTCAGGCTCCCTATAGTCATAAATTGCCTCGGCTTTGGAAACAGCCTGAAATCTTGATTCTCTGTAACTTATATTTAGTGACTTAACCCAAGTCACTAAATATCGCTGAGTCTGTTTCCTCATCTGTCAAGTTTAATACTCACATTATGAAGTTTTTCTGAGACTTAAATGAGATAAAGTATATTAGGTGTCCACTGATGTGCCCAGAACCTACTAGGTACCCTAGAAATGGCATTTGTCATTAACGTAATCAGCAAGAGATCCCACCTTGGCTTACAAATTTCTTTCCCATCCCATGAAGCAAATCCCATTACTCCATCCTTTTACCACTATTGCTACAAACTATGTTATGCATAGTGGATGCTTCAGCTTCTGTTTTTCAACCCAGTGTTAAACATAAAGGGCTTATCTAAATTTTAAAGTACAAAATATGGGCTGGGCATGGTGGCTCATACCTGTAATCCCTGTACTTTGGGAGGCCAAGGTAGGGGAATTGCACGAGCCCAGTTTGACATCAGCTTAGACAATATAGTAAGACCTCGTCTCTATAAAAAAAACCAAAAAGTTATCCAGCCTTGATGGCGTCTGCCTGCAGTCTTAGCTACTCAGTAGGCTGAGGCAGGAAGATTGTTTGAGACTATAAATTGAGACCAGAGTTAGCCATGATTGTAATACTGTACTCCAGCCTGGGTGACAGAGTGAGACGCCAGCTCAAAGTTATATTAATTAAGAAAAATAAATAAACTACAAAATATGATGTATCGATAATATATGAACAACACTAGCCTAATTCACATCTACTCCCATATGATTCTCATCACTTTCATTAAACAAAAAAGTTAAGCTGAGATGAGATTTCACCATAAATGTCAATTCTGACTGATAACTGATGATTCCAAAAATGCAACGTTAACAAGGAATCTAAGGTTGGTGTAAGATGAGCAATAAAAAAAGTGCTGTAGTCACTAACCAATGTGTGCCAAGGGACCAGAAGAGAGGGATGTGCACTCATGAAGGACGGTGCAGAGGAAAGAGAATAACTGTGCACACTTTTCTTTCCTGAAATGTTAATGCTGTTTAGATGCAGTTAAGAAGTTAACACTGCTTATATACATGTGTCAGGCACTGTTCTAACCACTTATAATTATTATTATTTTTATTTTATTTTTTTTGAGTTGAAGTCTCACTCTGTCGCCCAGACTGGAGTGCAATGGCCGCTCCCGGCCACCACAGCCTCGACCTGCTGGGCTCTGGCGATCCCTCCGCCTCAGCCTTCCAAGTAGCCAGAATTACAGGCATGCGCTACCATACCCGGCTGATTTTTTGATTTATTGTAGAGATGAGGTCTCGCTGCCCAGGCGGGTCTCGAACCCGCGGGCTCAGGCAATCCACTCACCTCAGCCTCCCAAAGGCAGGGGATTACAGGCTGAGCCACCGAGTCCGGCACTTATAATTATTAACTTTCTTAAACCTCACAACAGCCCTACAGAAGAAGCTAACATTAACATCTTCATTTTATGGCTAGTGAGTGACAGAGTCAGAATTTGAACCCAGGGATTTTGGCTCCAGAGCGAATTATTTTAATCAATAAACTACACTGTTTCTTAGAAGAAATTAATGCAACTTTTCAAGTTGGAAAATATTTCCAGAATGCAGGTTTCACTTAAAAAAGAAGGCATTCTGATAGACCAAATTAAAACATTATTTTATCTCCATATATTACCTAAAAACATAGAATTTATAGTGAGATCTCTACGTTCAGCATCTTTCTGCCAGTCAGTTGTGAATTCTACCTCAGCGTGTCTTCCATCAGTGGTGACATCAATCCGTAGCGTAGTAATTTCAAAATTTTCTTCATGAAGCTGCAATAAAATCATGCCTTTTAAAAAATTTTTTGTATCACTGGATAGATTGAAACAAATAAGTTTTTGTCTTCATTAAGGCATAGTACTGATAATTAGTTACAACTTATGCCTTTTTAAAGTTAACTAAAGTACATGAACATTGAAACAGAATAGTCAAAGATAGATACAAAGAATATTTTTTTAAATCACCCATCATGATTAAAAAAGATGAATTTGACATACAAACATGTCAACTCTGCCAAGTGATCTTGTAGAAGGGAAGAACCCTCAAAATTATATTCTAGTTCTTTAATGTCAAATCAGGCTATTATCTGAAATATTTTTTGATAGCTCCAGTTTACAAAGAGCTGAATGTCAATTTATGGAATATATATTGTTGAGAAAAGGACTGACAGAAAAAGAAGTACAGTTAACAGATCCTGCAACTCCTTCACTGGTAATCACCAATTAAGGCAAAATAAAGTGAGATATATCTTAGGAAGAGAGATTACCTCCGGATAAGAACATTCAGTAGCTTTGTGATAGAGTGGCATCTCAGTTAAGCCTTGAAAACAAAGTAGGATCTGTACATGCAAGTATGGTAAGAAAATTTCAAATGAAGAGAAAAGATGACCAAAGGCACAGTGAGAAAGAGGAATACATGTAAACGAGAAAGTATACCTGACAAATAGCACATGAGCATTTAAGGGTAGACAGGTAAAGGTTTTACATGCCAAATAGGAGTTTGAAATCTTGTTCTAGAATTTCTCTCAATTTCATACATATTCTTCTCTAGATACGAGCTATATAACTCACTACAGAATTCTTCAACTCAGGAATCTGAGACACAAGTATATCTGAAGGCAAAGGGTAAGAAAGGGTTTGAAACAGGCAAACTGAAAATTATTACAAGAAACAAACAACCCCAGAAAGCCTCCCTTACCCAGGCAAAAACCAGGGACTAACTCTCTAGAATGTAATCAGAACTTGGTACACAAGCGACAATCACAGGGATGAAGCATCAAGATGAAAACAAGACAAAGTGAAAATCAAACATGACTCCCCTCTCTTTTGCTACTTGGTTTCAAAATGCTAACAACCAGGTTTATTACCTGGCATAAACCGGGGGGATTCCTCTCCAATTTCTGCTAATGAAAACTCCCATGAGCCGGGCATGGTAGCGCGCACCTGTAGTTCCAGCTATTTGGAAGGCTGAGGCGGAAGGATCGCTGGAGCCCAGCAGGTCGAGGCTGCTGCAGGAGTCCCAGCTGACTGACACTTCCCACACACAATTATAATAAAGCCCCAAAGTCATCTTGGTAACACTCTGAGCATCACCCAAATATAAAGAGAGAGCCAAGGACTACCCATATTTAAGGAAAACCAACGTAAAAGAAAAAGCTGAGAATAAACAAAGACATTATCAAAATACAATTGATATCCTAAGAGAAGATTTTGCATCTGAAAGAATAGGAAGCTTTCAAAAGAAATATCCGCAGAAAGACTTATCAAAAAGTTAAAACACCACAAAGGTTAAAAATATTATGGAAAGGTTGGAAGATGAGTTAAGTCATTCTCATGGAAAGTAAAATAAAAATACATTAGAATATAAAATTGAAGACAAAAGATAAAGCCAGATCAATCCCAGTGGTCCATCATCCAAATAAGAGTTTTGAAAGGAGAGGACATTTAACAAAGGGGATGAAATTTTATAACAGAAACAAAAAAGGGTCCTGCACAATAATGGAAAGTTAAATCCAAAGAAAGGTACATCATCTTGAAATTAAAAACACCAGAAATAAAAAGATCAGAAAGGCTTCCAAAAGGAGGTAATAATAATTAAGTTTCAAACTAAAGAGAAATCTTAATGGGATCAGTAGCAGTACTGGAAGTTAGAAAGCAGTCTTTCAATTTCTGGGTGAAAATTATTCCCAGCCTAGAGCTCTATAACCAACAAAATTATCAAACTAGTGTGGAAGTAAAACAAAAATATTTTCATATATGTAAGGCTTCCTCAGGTTTTGGACTATTAAAATGAAGGCATAAGCCAAGAAAGAATATCACATGGGATCTAGGACACAGGAGGTCTAAGAAGAAAGGCCAAAAAAAATTCCAAAAGTCCATATTGGAGCAGAAAGACAGCAACAGGTAAGATGCCTTCGAAACCAACAACAAGTGAAACTTGATGTGATGTGTTAAATCTTTTGAGAGAAACTTTACAGTTCTGGCACAAAGTACAGAAATGAATTAGTGGATCATGAAAAGTTATGTAAAAGAAAATGCTATTAACTGCAGGAAAATCAAAAATCATGCCAACAGAAGAAATGTAATCATAATATACTTCACAATCTGGCTATAAACAATACAAAGTCATAAATGTAAACCCTGAATATTGATTTAACCAAAAATTATGATATAAACATAGTAGGAAGATGGGGAAGAACAATTTTATGTACTTGTTGAGAAGAGTGTGGTAAGAAAGTTAAATTATCTTCCCTTGAAGGAAGTCAATATATAATATCTTAAACCGAGGAAATTAAAAAAAAAAAATCTCAGCATATAGTCTTTCTAGAAATGGGGAAGTAACAGGTATCATAAAAATTTGTTAAAGGTGGCAACAACAACAGAGAATGTAGGGCTTAAGAGGGAGTAGAGGAGACTGACATTTTTTATTAAGGTTTTTCTTATTTGCTTTTTTTAATCTAGAGAAAAATGAAGTTTTCAAAAATTACAAAAAAGGCAACGCAGTGAAACAAGTGTCAAGCTTTTCACTCACCCTGGCAGTAATTGTTCCATGCTTTTCTCCTTTGTTGTTTATCATCCGAATCCCAGCTGCCTGAAACATTTCCTTCATTTGAGATGGAGTGGCAGTGGTGGCAAAGTCCACATCTTGAGGCTTTTCTCCATTTAACAAATCCCTCACTGCTCCTCCTGCTATTCTTAACTCATGATTTTCTTTGACAAATAATTCTGAGATGAGAGAAAGATCATTATTTCAATATGTTTCTTTTAAGAATTACACAAGTACAAGGCTTTAGCATCTAGTAGGAGCAGCAGAGAGCACTCAACTGAGCCTTTTGGTATGGAAAATGAGAACAAAGGCCAAAGAGTAAAACGACTTGCCTATAGTAGAATGCCACTGAGAACTATGGGAAGCAAAGAACTCCACAATGTCTCAAAGTCATCAACATAAATTTTAATTATTACCAAAAATATAAAGCAAACAATTCTGCTTCATTTTCTCAGTTTATGTGAACACTAGAAATGGTAAAGTGTTCTTCTAAGTATTCCTCTTTGAGTTTAGATGTTGAGATAGTATGTGCAACTATCAGGCAACATTAGTCTATCACACCACTTAGAATAAACATTATAGTTAAGAATCCTTCAAGAAATAATCTGCATATGACATTTAAAAATCAACTCATATCTATGCTCTAGGTAGAACCAGATAAACACTGTAACTACTATAAGCAACTATAGCACTGACTTCTCTACAGGCGTAGAATAAGGCACTCTAAACTTAAAGTTCACTCTAATTAAACTCATATGACAAAAGGACACCATATGGAACCTAGTGAGAATGATATCCAGGAAATGGCCTGATACTAGCTAAGCCTTGATTCTGCTATGAGCTGGCATCCACTCACAACTAAGTCCTGGGGTCCTGTGGTACATAAACACTTCCACATATCATCAATAGACCATTCCGTGGATGAATGGATCAAGACAAAACAAGATAACTCAGCAGTCACATGAACACCCAAGACACACCCTATAATAATAGTTGATATGAGTGACTGTGCTTTATTTACCAGTTTTTAGTCTGGCAGTTTTCACCTTCTAGGTAAGAATTACTAAGATACTCAATCATAGAATTACTTCTGCTTCCTGAAAACATCTAATTCACTATAAACCCCCTTGCCTTAAGCTCTCTCCAAAACAACCTGATACAAACCCAAATCCTGTAAGAAGCCCTTTCTAAAGCCCTTTTACTGAGTGTATCTCCATAGTCAGCATTCTCCCTCACTGCCAGGACTAACAACTCACCTTGGTGTGTCCCTGCTGTCTTTGGTTAGAGGACAGAAACATGAGCATTCAGCTAACCTCATTATATATCAGAGTTCTAGCAACCCTAACCACAACTCAAAATGTAATCTTTTGTCCCTATCCCAGTGTCTCTGTTCTTTGTTCTCCTCACATTTCTCTTCTATCTTTAAGCCCCCACTCCCTGTAGACTTCCTGAAATGATTTGCTTACAGATAACAAATGCTCCCTCTCTACTTTCCAGCTTTAACTAAAAGCTGGCTCTCCCACAAGGATACACTTCCAAAAGCCCTCTCCAAGGGCAAGTGTTCATATTCCCTTAACATCGTATTTCCATTCAAGTCCCTCTCAAGTACACCACCCTCCCTTAAATCCCACCTCTAAGGCAACCCAGATTTAGGGATCTAAAACACCAGGTTAATAGTGGTATGCAACTGCTCCTCCTAACTACTCACAGCATAATATCCAACTTCCTTAACACGATATTCTAAGGCTATTTTCTTATCTCACTAAAATGTGCATCACACTTTACGTGCCAAACTCTCCCTTTAGTTTTCCTCCATAACTTTGCTTACATGGGTCATGTCATGAAACACCTGCCCAACTCACTCATCTAGCTTAGTGGCTAGCTGTCACACTTATTGGTCTATATCCCACACTAAGACATTCACATGGGCACACGCTTGTGTGCCTACATGGTAAAGTATCATTAAATAAAATTTCCCTTACTAGATACCAAGAAATCTAATGTTTTCTATTCTCTCCTCTCTTCTCTCCTATTTTTAAAAATACTAGTCATGGCCACTAAATTGACTTTATGGTTTCCTAAAGTGTCAACCTCCAACTGGAAAAATATTGACCTAGCTCACTCTTACTCATCTGCTGTGATTCACTTTAGGAAGCCTCTTCTGAAGGTGAAGTTAACTGTATTTCTAGTGTAGCATATCTTTATACATACTAACTATATTAAAATTACATGCTTTATGTCTTTGTCTCAATTATCAGGGTAGAAAACTTATCTTCATCTTTAGCCCAACTTGGCTCACAATGAAACTGAACTGTGATATTCTAATTATTAATAGAGTGGCTTCACTGAAAAGTTTTTTTTTTTTAAGTTTTCTTCATACTAAAACAGTATCTGAAAAACTGTTTTTGGAAAGTTACTATGTCCATCTGAAGTTATATGTCCACTCAAACCTACTCTTTAAAATTTTTAGAGGGCAACCCTTCAAGTCCCCCCTCCAATGTAGAAGCTTTCCCGTCCTCTCAATAAATCCTGCTTTCTAAAAATAAAATAAATTATTGTATTTTATTTTTTGTGGACATGGCTTTTCACTGCTGTTGCCCATGCTAGCCTCAAACTCCTGGCCTCAATTAATCCTTGCCTCAGCCTCCCAAAGACTGGGATCATTTGAATCTACTTTAAATAATGGGATGAAGGTCAAGGCTGAATATACATAGATAACCACTGTTTTAAGATTTTAATGTTGGCTTTACTAAAATAAATTATAAGTTCAAAGTCACTGGATATATTAATTGAATTACAGAAACGAGATTCAGAACTCAAAGTAATTTACATACCATTTTGATTAGCTCTGTTATTAACCCTCTGAACTCAGAGACATCTCTTGGATCACCTACCAGCAACCAGACTGCACTTTTTTACCAATGGAAAACTAATCAGTTCATATTAAATAGTATAACATTGGAACCAATTATTTTATAATATTTAGCTAATAATGGAATTTTGGACATTGAAGAACTTATTTATGGCCAAAAGAATTAAAATGTTACATCTTATATTTTTCTAACGTGGTAACGTGTGAAACAGTCACCAACATGCATTGCAGGTTCACTGATACATGTTGTGCAAGAGTAATTTGTTTGACATCTTCCACCCGGTATTTTTCTATTCAAGCAGACAACACAGTCTTGTTTTCTTCCTCTCACATTAATAATATGTAATTTTGGAATGCCTGAGCCTGCGGGTTCAAGACCCACCTGGGCAACTTGGCGAGATCTCATCTCTACAAAAAATCAAAAATGAGCCGGGCGTGGTAGCGCGCTATAATTCTGGCTACTTGGAAGGCTGAGGCGGAAGGATCGCCGGAGCCCAGCAGGTCGAGGCTGTGGTGGCCGGGAGTGGCCACTGCGCTCCAGTCTGGGTGACAGAGTGAGACTCCAACTCAAAATAATAACAATAAGAAGAAGAAGAAGAAGAAGAAGTAATTTATTGTCCAGTCTGTTGTTCGAAGACAGTGTAGGACACACTTGTGATTCCTAAAAACCACTTCTCAACTGATCGATTAGAAGCTTGACAAATTTCAAATAGGACATACATAAGTTTTTCATTATTTCTGAATGGAAAACTTCAAGGAAACATTCATTTTTGAAAAATTTGTGCCTGCATAAGTCTGTCCTGTATAATCACTAGCAATCTCTTTATGCTCCCTGAGAGGGGACATCACAGAAGTTTGCTAGATATCTATGTCTCCTCAAATGAGACATCCAAGTGTAAAGGGCTAAACCATTTCCAAAACTCACAATTCAGAATTTTTAAAATAATATCTTAATTTTAATACAACTGAGAAAGACATAAATCCATATGTAGCCATCTATATGAAGCAGTAGTCATAAAAATTATGGGAAAAGCATAATTTTCTATTGATCTAAAACAGTAGGGATCATCAGGTTCAAAGGCTTCTTTATTCCTCAGTTACTGATATCTTCAATCTTACAGAAGCAGGGATGCATTCAACATTCCAGAAGACTTTTGCAAGCTGTACTCAGGGAAATAATTCAGTGACAATAACACCTAATAACATCTAATGCAACAAAATTTAACTGGAAACTTAAGACTAAAATTCAAGAAATGCAGAATCTCATCATTCCGAAACTGTGATAATTTGCTTCCAACTGCCACAATTGATAGTAAGCTACTGTTAATCTTGATAGCAATCTAAAAGACACACACATTAATGTGTCAGAGAACTTTTGTAATTATCACCTTTTTAATGTTTACTTTCAATAAACTTTTCATAATTTCTTCCCTTTACAATTTTGAATTTTGAGGAATGTAGGCTGGAGTTGGATGGGGATGGTGAGTAGGATATATTAGGAAGAACATTCATTCCATGGCATGACCATTACCAGCAGGAAAAGACTATCTGTTCCAAGAGCTTCCAAACTTCCAAAAGGTGAGTCAGTTGTTTCTATCATCTCAAATGTTAATATGATGACTTTCTGACTTCACATATCATTGAGCACTATCACCCAGTGGTGACCATGAACCATAGCCACATGACCAAAGAAGTCCTCGCTGGTCCACTAATGCTCTAACTCAGGCAAAAATTACCTACATTGGGGACTTCATCCTCATCTCTAGGATGGGAAGATAATCTTACATGCCACTAGCATTATATGATTGTACTAAAGCAAACAGAAAAATAAAATACATAAAATAACCTGACAAATTATAAAACTCTATAGGACGTAATATACTATCCTAGCACTATCCTAAAATTACTATCCTAAAATTACTATCCTAAAATTACTAAAAAGTAATTTTACACATGGCAAAGCAGCTCTTAAGATTGGAGGATTGGTACAGTAGGATTTAAACTGCGTGTGTCATACAGCAGCCATCACAAAGGCTTTGTGTGTTTTTGTTACAGAGCATTACATTTCACCAGGGCACCCATCTTTGATTTTCTAACTTGTTGAGCACTGCACCAAGATTCCATTCTTGCCACTTCCACTACAGCCTAGAAAAAGTCAACTTTAGAATATATCCATGTTGTCATTTGCCAGTCCTTCAAGGATAGGATGCTGGAAGCAACCACTACCTCTATCTTACCACATGATCTAGTCTCTGACTTCCCTAAACTTCGTTTCTCAGGGTGGAGAAAACTCAGCTCTTAAAGTCAGGTTTAGAAAGTCAAACACAACTGTTAAAAGATGTTCAAAAAACTACAGTATCAATATCCAGAACCCAATTTCCAAAAAAATGCAGAATGATTTGACACAGGACACCAAGAGACCTCTTGCAATTGAGCATGGGATAATTGGGGACTGTGAAGGACATGTAAAGAAAGAAAAAAGCTTAAATTCAACCCCAAATTGGAGCTTCTAGATCTGTGCTGTTCAAACAGTAGCCATTAGCCACTTGCAGATACTGAACACTTGAAATACAGTGAGTCTGAACTGAGATGTGCTGTGAGTGGTAAACACACACCAGATTTCAAAGACTTTCAAGAGTGAAATATCTCATTAAAAATGTTTATATGCCGGGCTCGGTGGCTCAGCTTGTAATCCCGTGCCTTTGGGAGGCTGAGGTGAGTGGATTGCCTGAGCCCACGGGTTCGAGACCCGCCTGGGTAGCGAGACCTCATCTCTACAATAAATCAAAAAATCAGCTGGGCGTGGTGGCGCATGCCTGTAATTCCGGCTACTCGGAAGGCTGAGGCGGAAGGATCACCGGAGCCCAGCAGGCCGAGGCTGTGGTGGCCGGGAGCGGCCACTGCACTCCAGTCTGGGCGACAGAGTGAGACTCCAACTCAAAAAAAAAAAAATTTATATAAATTCCATAGTAAAATGATAGCATCTTACATATACTGGGTTAAATAAGATATACTAAAAATAATTATTAAAATTAATTTCACCCATTTCTTACCTTTTTAACATGGCTGACAGAATAGTTTATATTACATATGGGTTCATATATGTCTACTAGACAGTAAGTTTCTAGTAATATTCTCTATTCAATTAAAACTCATGGTGAAGAATCAGCAAAACCAAATCTGAGTTACGCCCTCTACTTTAAGACCACCTAAAGAACCTAAAATAATCAACATGTTCTGGGCCATTTACAAACAGCATGTACTTAAAAAGATTTCATCTAATTTCAAGAATGGGTAAGCAGCTTTGGGAAGAAGCTAATAGAAGAGTCGTTTTAAAGCAATGGCTCCTCTCTACCTTCAGTGCATCACAATTAATCTGTGAAGGAGTTTTTATTAAAAATACAGTCATCACCTCCCAGAGATTCCAATCCAGTAAACTAGGGGGAGGAACCCCAGTATCTGTATGTTTTAAATCTCCCCAGGTGAATCTAATGGATAGTCAAGGCTATTTAGGTCATATTTCTACACACATACAGCTTAATATATTTCTGAAGGTGCCACCAAAATGCCCACAGGCTGTGAAAAGTTGTTGTGTGGCTGCTTCAGCAACATCAGTAGCTGACATCAAGGACTAACACTGATAAAATTGTGTCAACTGCAAGAAGTTGCTGGAGTCGGGCACTTAGCCAGTCATTTCCGATGTTCTCTCCAGATATGTTTTGCATGTGCATGATAGAGCTAACTCCTATTTCCTTCTGCCTTCAGTTCTCTCATAAAACACTTATACTTAGGAAGGAAATGAGGCTTAATGGTTACAAGCTGGGCTCTGAAACCAGACTGCACAAGTTCAAAACCCAGCTCTCTAGTTACTAGTTATGGAAACATAGGCAAAGCACTTCACATTCCTAAGCATGCTTTCTCATAGATCAAGTGAAAATATAAGTTCTTAGGACCAATCCCATATTGTATGGAAAGTACTTAGCATAGTATTCAAAAAAACCATGCTTTTTATCACAGCCACTTACTGCCTCTTCTAGCAACACAGCTATAGTTTTGGATTGCCCATAAGTAAGTCTTTCACTAGCAACAACAAAAATAGCTGAAGGTTAGCTGACAAAAGTTAACCCTACTTCTCCACTGACACAGGCTTCCAAACCAAGAAAAGTCATCCTAATCTCTCACCTGTCAGAGTCTTCAATCCTTCTGTGAAAAGTGACTGGAATTCTGGAGACTGCAACTTCATTGTAAATAGATATTGCTTTAGAAGGCACAGTCTACTCCAACTACAGCTGAGTACTGGCCTGTGCCAAGGACACAGGTACCTCAGCATCTGGAAAGTCATCAACCATACATCTACAAGGCAAACATACATTCACACCAATGAAATTTAAAAGTGAAGGGGGGAAAAAAAGGACACACTGTAATTTTATTTATCAGTGGTAACTCATCTCCTGTTCAGATGAAAAACTAAAAAAGTGACAATCTAAGGGATAAGTACGACCAGATCAAAGCTTGTAGCAACCTGGTTTTGTTCTCCAGAAGCTCTTACACCAGCATTGTTAAATACTCTCCTGAGAGATGGACTTCAGTTTAAGAGTGAAGGGTACAGGGATCCAGAAACTGTAACTGGAAGACTTGCAGCAACACCTGGTCTTCTCTAGAGCATGTTGTGGTCACAGGTGGATGTCGGCCTACGGAATTCCCCACCCGTGCCCAAAGTTTACGACTCTGGGTTGTTTCCTAAGAACTGCAAAATAGGTACGTTCCCATGACTTAGCTCTGCTGCCCCGCTTTTTCCTCATTTTCCTCCCATCGCGCCGCCTCCTCTGACTCCCACCCCACATCCTGCCTTCCTTGCTCCATCGGACCCCTGTTCTCCCCACGAGGTGCGCCTCCGCGGGGCAGCAGCAGCTCCTCTCAGGCGGCGGCAATTGACCACCCGTGCCTTGAAAACAGGCGGGATGGAGCGGCGCTCCCCACCAGGGGGCGTGTTCCCCTTACCCAAACACGTGGGGTGAAAAGAACGACTCAGTTTCTCTCCACCTCCACTCAGATAAACACGCTGAGGACTCCGAGCCTGAAATGGCGCCGCGTCCCGCCCCCCACGATTGGTGCTGGCGAAAAGGCTTAGTGAAAAAGACCCCTGTGGGCCCAGCTGCGAGGGAAAGTACCCGCGGACGCAAGGGAATCTGAGCCGCGGTCGGCCGCAGACGTGGCGCGGACGACCTCCACGTTGGGGATCTCTCGCCCAGGGCCAAAGAGGCCTCGATCCGTCCCCCGCCCTCGCCTTTCTGGAGGACACGGGGTCGACGGCCCACTTGGCCCGCAAAGGGAGGGGACGGTCGGCCGCTCGCGCAGCCACGGCTGCCTCTCCACGAGGCGCGCCCCCGCCCGCTTACCAACCCTAATGCAGCTGCCTCCGTCGTCGCTGCCGCCGCAGGCGAACGCACTTCCGCGACGGTGAACGCGGTGACGCCACCGACGCACGTCGTCCGGCGGCGAATAGGAAGTCGTGGCAGAACGTGGGCGGGGCCTGGACGGACTTTCCCCTCCTCTTCCCTCCCTTCCCATCTCTCCGCGGCGAAGCGACGCGCTGCGCGCCGACCTGGGATCCCTTCCGGACTGGCGCGACAGAAGCCGTGCTCCTGGGGACCCCGGAGGACGCCAGGGCCTGTTCATTTATTTTATTACGTACTTCTCACCGCGCCTCTCACTTGCCCTGAGATGCTAGACGCCCATCTGTGCAGCATACCTCCGCGACCTTGGACAATTAATTGACAATTGTATTCCTTTGTAAAATGAAACCGTTAGTAAAACTCACCTTGGCGTTGTCAGGCTTAACTCTTGTGTTATTCTCTGGCACCAACGAAGTGGTCCGTAAATGTGAACTTGTTATTTTTGCTTCTCCCAGTTCCCACTTGCATCGTGTAACTATTCTGTACCCTGACCTCTGCATAGGATTAAGTCCACAATTAACAGCAACAAACCTAGGTGGTGTGTTCAAATCACATTCTAAAGCTAAGCCATCAGGTCCGTCGAAACTACTGAGCATATTTAATGTCATGCTTGGCTTCTGTGACCATTGGCCACTCTTAATCTGGAAGCTTCTCGGCTGTAAAGTGGAGAACTTGGGTTTGATTACGTTCAGGAATTTTTTCTAGGACGGGAAAGAGTGAAGAGAGTGGCAAAGGAAGGGAGTACGGTCGTTAAACCCTTAAAATGGGAAAATGTGTAGTCTCTAAATATAACTTTAAATCCCTTAACTTTCTCTAAAATTTTCCTAGAAAAATATTATTGTGCCATTGTGTTTCTGTGGCTTCCAATTGCCAGATTTCTTATATTCAGGGCTGTTGAGTGTCCTAGTTTTTAGATGCACAGGACTAGCCTTCCAGGCTGACTTTCAGAGATAGAGCTTTGATTTAATCCAAACACTTTAGCAGAACAAGGAGAGTCCCAAATTGCTCTTTCAGGTTTATCTCTCGTTTCTCTCCACTATGACTCCAGTCAAAAGGGACCGAAGCTTTCATTGCTATCCTGACCTAGAATAGCAGTTTCCAAATCGCCATCTAATGAAGGCAACACTAATTTAAACAGCTTTTTTAACATCTTATTTTGTGCCACTCTGCTGAGAACTCTCAAAAAAACAAATTTTTGGCCTTATTGATAGGTAGTTTATATTGATATGTATATACACCGTCGTCCCTTGGTATCCATGGGGGATTGGTTCTAGAACCCTTCCACAGATGCCAAAATTAGCAGATGCTCAAGGCCTCTATATAAAATAGCATAGTATTTGCATATAACCTAGCCATATCCTCCAATATACTTTAAATCATCTTAGATTAATTATAATACCTAATACAAAACGTTATGTAAATAGTTGTTATACTGTATCTTTATTGTATTGTTATTTTTATTTATTTATTTTGTGGAATATTTCAACCTGCAGCTCATTGAATCCACTGATGCAGAACCTGTGGACATAGAAGGCCAAGTGGAGAGGGAAAGAAAGGAAAAAAGAGAATTCCTAACTATACTGACCAAGAAAATAAAATGAAAGGGATATTATAGACATTAGCAGGAAATAGAGAGATAAGGGCAATTTTATGCCAGTTAATTTGACAACATAGATAAAATTCACAGATTCCATGAAAAGACAAGTTATCAGAATTGAAATAGGATGAAATTCTAAAATCTGAATACCCCTTTATCATTAAAGAAATTGAATTTTGTTCAACAGACTTCCCACAAAAATAATCCCAGGCCCAGATGGTTTCAGTGGTTAAATTTATTAACTATAGAGGAAGAAATAACAGCAATCTTGCACAAAATTTGTTTAGAAAATAGAGGAGGAAATACTTATCTCACTTTGAGGCCAGCATAACCCTAATAACAAACATGAACTCAATATAATAAAAAGTAATTTACAGATTAATACACCACATAAACACAGAAACAAAAAGTTTAAATAAAAGATTACCAAATTGAACCTAAAACCATGTAAAGATAATACATCATGATAATACATCATGATAAACCCATATTTGGGTTTATCCCAAATACAAGGTGGTTGTAATGTTCAAAAACTAATCAATATAATTCACATTAACAGACTAAAAAAGAAAAATTATGTGATCTTTCCAATAGATGCAGAAAAAGCCTTTAAAATTCAACATCAATTCATTATTAAAAAACTGTCAGACTGGGTGCAGTGACTCATGCCTATAATCCTAGCAGTTTGGGAAGCTGAGGTGGGAGGACTGCTTAAGCCCAGGAATTCAAGATCAGCCTGGGCAACTTAGTGAGACTTTGTCTCTGCAAAAATAAAACAATTGACTGGGTGCAGTGGTTCAGGCCTGTAATCCCAGCACTTTGGGAGGCCAAGGTGAGGGGATTGCCTGAGACCCAGAGGTTCAAGAACATCCTGGGCAACTTAGTGAGACCTCATCTCAACAATAAATCAAAAAATTAGCCAGGCATGGTAGTGCATGCCTGTAGTTCCAGCTACTTGGAAGACTGAGTAGAAGGATCGCCTGAGCCCAGCAGGTCAACCCTGCAGTGACTGTGAACCTGCCACAGCACTCCAGCCAGGGCGACAGAGTGAGACTCCAACTCAAATTTAAAAATTTTAAAATTAAAAAAAAAAAAAAAAAGCCAACTAACTGGGCATGGTGGCATGCGCCTGAAGTTCCAGCTATGTAGGATGATGAGGCAGGAGGATGTCTTGAGCCCAGGAGTTTGAGGCTGAGGTAAGCCTTGTTCATGCCACTACACTCTAACCTAGAGCCTCGGTGACAGAATGAGACCTAGACTCAAAAATTAAAAAAAAAAAAAAAAAAAAACTGTCAGAAAATTGAGATTAGAAGGGACTTCCTTAATATGATAAAGGGCATTTATGAAAAATCTACTTAATCAGATTTAATGATTCAATTTTGGACATTTTCCCCCTAATATCAGGAATAAGGCAAGGATGTGCCATCTAACCACTTCTTTTCAACATTTGTCTGTAGTTGATAACCATTAACATGAGGCAAAAAAGGAAACAAAAAGTGTAACAATTGGGAAGGAAGTAAAATTATCCCTATTTTCAGATAACATGATAGTTTACACAGAGATCATAGGAATCAACAAAACTACTAGAATTAATAAGTAAATTTAGCAATATCTCAGGATACCAGGTAAGTATATAAAAATTAATTCTATTTTTGTATACTAGCTGCAAAGATATAGAATGTATATATATGCTAATATGTAGAAATAAGTATAACAAGAAGCTATATGGTTGGCAACCAAGCATATGTAAAGATATTAAAAGTCACCAGGGAAATACAACAACAAGACACCTTTACATACCTATTAGAATGCCTACAATTGAAACACCCAGAAATATCCAGTACTGATAAAGATGAAACTCTTGTACATCGTTGGTGGGAATATAAACTGGTACGGCCACTCTGGAAAACAGTTTAGTAGTGTCTGACAAAATGAGGTATACACTGCCCTTATGACCCAGCAATTCCTCTGCTAGATAGTTACCTGAGAAAAATTATAGTGTATATTCACACTGAAAAGTGCAAGTGAATGGTTGCAGTCATTGGAAATAACCCAAATTTCCTCCAAAAGATGACTGGTAAGCAACCCGGGACATATCCATGCAATGGTATACTACTCAGCAATACAAAAGAACAATATACTCGTAGACACAGCAACGTGTCTGACTTTCAAGTGAAGAAACCCATGTTCAAAAGTCTACATATAATAGATCCCATTTATATAATAACTAGAAAAGAAAAGACTATCAAGAGAAAACACATCAGTTGTTGCCAGAGGCTGGAGATGAGAGGTTTACTGCAAAAGGGCATGAGGGAATTTGGGGGCAGAAGAAACGGTGATAGAATTGTTCTAAATCTTGATTATAGTGGTAAGTAAGCAACTGTGTGTGTTTTCCAAAACACATCAAACAGTACACTAAAAAGGGAAAATATTCTTGTTTGTAAATTATACCTCAATAAACCTGACCCCCAAATTAATGATATATTTATATACTAGCAAAAACTATTAGAACATGAAACTTTTAAAAATAAAATTAAGCCGGACTCGGTGGCTCAGCCTGTAATCCCGCGCCTTTGGGAGGCTGAGGTGAGTGGATTGCCTGAGCCTGCAGGTTCGAGACCCGCCTGGGCAGCGAGACCTCATCTCTACAATAAATCAAAAAATCAGCCAGGTGTGGTAGCGCATGTCTGTAGTTCCGGCTACTAGGAAGGGTGAGGCGGAAGGATCGCCGGAGCCCAGCAGGTCGAGGCTGCGGTGGCCGGAAGTGGCCACTGCACTCCAGTCTGGGCAACAGAGTGAGACTCCAACTCAAAAAAATAAAAAATTAAAAATAAAAAAATTAAATTAAATTAAATTAAAAAGACTCACTTAAGGTCATGCTTATTCAAATTAATTCAATTATTAAAGCATGTGAAAGCAGGATAAGGAAACTTTGAGACCATTAAACTAAAGGGGAAAAGAACTCTGTGAACAGAATGCCCAATTCAATACCCAGTATGTTGTGAGGACCAAAGCGATTTGTCCTCTCTCCTCCACGTAAGATATTTACTATTATCTCTTAATATAGGCCCATCCTAAGGGAAATAAAACTTTACCTGCAAAGGAACTGACATTTACTGCACAGAAATCCTATAGGAAATTTCTCTTTGTATAGTTCATTCCCCAAAGTAAATATCATGGACAGAGAGTGCTGTTGGGGTCTGGCAGGTTTATACCATTTGATAGAAATACCATTTATGAATTTTATTCTTCAATTAAAAGATAATATATTATTGAGAAGGAAATTCAGGAAAGTGAGGCAAAAACAGTTCAGAAATGCATACCAACATATATTAGACACAACAGCATTAGGTCTTAATTAGTTCTGGTTTGAATGTCCTTTGGTGCTTATTAGAGACTCCATCAAGAGTTTAGGGAGTCCCTGAAAGAACTTCCATCTTTCTTCATTGTAAATCAGGTTGTTGATCCTGGTCCTTATTCATCTAGTGGCCAAGATGTGGCTCCTCGATATTTAGCCACATCTTGACTGTGTTCATCTAAGTCTTGGCTATGTTTCTGTGACATTCATTCATTTCTGTACACCGGAGAAAGAAGCAATAGTGCACATAGAGCAGTTGTGAAGGGAGCATTATTTTTGTTCATTCATTTATTCATTCATTCACCAAATGTTTCTTTAGTTCTCACAATGCATGGGTATTACAATAATAATAAGGCTGTCTACACTTCGTATTGTGTTTAGAATACTGCCAGGCATTTTGTATGGATTAACTTGCTTAATTTTTCACAAACACCCAGTGAGGTATTTTATAGAAGAGGACACTGAAGTAGAGACGTTAATTTGTCTAAGGCTACACAGAGTAAGAAGCACAAGCAGAGTTTGAATCCAGATGTTCTGACTTAAAATCACTGTTGAACACTTCTAAGGCTGGAGAAGCAGGCAGGGACCAGAGCATACAGGTCTCAGTGCTTCATGGGATGACGTTTAATTTCAATGGTAGTAGCAAGACATTAAAAGTTCTTTAAAGCAGGGGTTTTAATAAGCCCTTTTGTGTTTCCCCACGATCAGTCTGACTGCAACATGAAGATGGGATGGGACCCTGGACAAGAGGCTAGGGTAATTGTCCCCACGAGGGTGGGCCAGGACATTGCCACTAGAGGGAAAGGGAAGTGAATAGACACTAGAGTCAAGTTGGAAGTATGTGAGGACAGAATGTGTGTGAGACATGAGGGGAAGAGGAATCACAGATGATCCCTGCATTCCTTTCCTATGGCTGTTGAATGAATTACCACAAACTTAGTGGCTTAAACCCATATAAATGTACCTTCTCACCATTCTGGAGATCAGGAGTCTAAAATGGGTCCACAGAGCTGCCTACCGCAACCACCAAGCCTGTGCTTTAGTCAGCAGGTGGATGGGAAGACACAGCAACACCAAGGAATGTAATGTCAGAAACATTTGTTGGTGAATTTGGACATTAACTACATCTGCCTCAATGCTGAATATTTTCTCCATTATCTCCCTTTCTGGGTTTTAGGCAGACAGCTTGGTTTCAAGTGAAAACCCACAACTGAGCATAGGTAGACCCATTAAATGGCAGGGTTAGACCTCTCTGACAGAGCTTTCCTCTGCCCGCCTGCACTCCCTTCAGGACTGTCCCTTCCACACCAGCCCTCCTTAATATATCGCCATTCTCAGGAGCACTTGCATTTTAAAATAGGACAGAGAAGGAAGAATAATGCTTTCCCTAAAAATATGAATTAATAATGATTGCATTTTAGATCTCTTGGGGGAGATGTTTGAGGCCATATTTAGACAAGTCAAATAAAAACATAATTATGACCTAATTTTAATATTCTGCAGTTTAGGAGTGGTGGTGGTTGTCTCTTCACACCCCTCCCTGTTCCTATTATTCTTTGTAAGTAACACTGAGTAATTTTTTAAAATAACAAGCTCTGTTTCAAGAATGTGTTCTTTCTTTGAAACAACAAAAAGTACTGGTTTGGAGAAAAAGTCATTCACTAGTTTTGTTCTCATAAAAGTTTAATAGAAGCCAACTAAAGTTTAAGATCTCCCAGAGGACAAATAAAGATATTTCTCAGCAAATGTAGAACTGCAATTTCCATTGGTGCTGGGGGATTTTACACACAAATGCAATTTTATTTTACATTTAAAAGATGTAAGTAAATAGACAAATCAATTTTAGCTGCTCTGAAATTTCATACTGGGTCATTAATTTTAAAAGATGGGACTTCAATAATAGTTAAAAGAACAAAGGCCCAAGGGTAAAGCCTGAGAATAATCACCTTCAAAATTCTGAATTATCAGCAGCCTCAGATCAGAACCAAGAGGAGCCTAAACTCAGCTTCCTTGTAATGTTCTCTGTTGCATGTTCTCTGTTGCGTGTTTTACCTTTAAATATAAGTTCAAATGGAATTCCCTATTGCAACAACAGAAACCTTCTCTCCTTAAAGCATGAGAACCTACTCTATGTGCTGGAAACTAGGATAGATTCTGACAAAAGCAAGCTAGAGAAAATAAAGACCTATCATCTAATCTACACCTCAGACTTGAGGTATGAGACCTGCATATCATCATCTCTGCGGCACAACAGAGATATAAACATAATATTTAGTACTGTATAAAAGTAAAATAAAGACATGTACAAGTGGCAGTTGGATGCACACTTGAGGGAGAGAGAAAAGAGTCAGAGATCTTTTTAAATGAGGTGACATTCAGACATAACCTGAAATAATCAGGTGTTTCTCAAGAGTATCTCCTCACCCACCACCATCAAATCAGTCCAAGCACTTCTTGTATTGGGTTTTTAAAAAACTAATGATGACAACTATAGAATTAAAGTTTTGCTATTCTAGGCAATGTGATTTTAGGGAGCATCATAAAGAATCTGTGTTATGCAAATTCTCCAAGCATCGGTTTACTCATCTGTAAAATAGGCTTATAAAGCTCTGATATGGTAATGTGTACAAAGCAATTGATAGTTCCAGGCACAAAGTAGTTTCTTTACAGACATGAAACATTAATGTACAGTATCAAAATAATTTTAACTATATACTTTTTCTTATTGTGTTTACATATCCTGGTGGATTTCCTATATTTGGCTTTCAGAGCAAAGAACTAGTGACTGAGTAAAAAACTAAAAAACCTAAACTACAGAAATTCTTTACTGAATAACGACAAACTTTTTAATTTTAGTTACACATAGTAAATTCACAGATTGATTTTACACTAGAATTTTTCTGATAACTACCTGGGATTCTGTTTAAGTCCTGTGAGGGCATCTTTCTGGTATTTTTTAATGGCAATTTTATTGAGATATAATTTACATATCATAAAATTCACGTATTTAAAATGTGCAACTCAGTGGTTTCAGTGTATTTGCAGAGTTGGCAGCCATCGCCATAATCAACTTAGAATATTTTTATTACCTCAAAAGACGCTTCATACTTATTAATTGTCAACTCCAATTTCCCCAAACCCTGCCCCCCTTGCACCCCCACCACTACAGCCCTAGGCAACACTAATTGATTTTCTATCTCTATAGATTTGCTTATTCTGGACATTTCATCTAAGTAGAATCATGAAATCTGTGGTCTTATGTGACTGACTTCTTTTACTTAACTTCATGTTTTCAAGATTTATCCATGCTGTAGTATCAGTATTTCATTCCTTTTCACGGCTGAATAATACTCCATTGCATGGATGGATATACCACACATTCTTATCCATTCATCAGTTGATGGACATTTGAATTGTTTCCACTTTGGGGCCATTACAGATAATGCTGCTGTGAACATTCACATAAAAATGTTTTGTGAGCCGGGCTCGGTGGCTCAGCCTGTAATCCCGCGCCTTTGGGAGGCTGAGGTGAGTGGCTTGCCTGAGCCCGCAGGTTCGAGACCCGCCTGGGCAGGCGAGACCCCCATCTCTACAATAAATCAAAAAGTTAGCCGGGCGTGGTAGTGCGCGCCTGTAATTCTGGCTACTCGGAAGGCTGAGGCGGAAGGATCGCCAGAGCCCAGCAGGTCGAGGCTGCGGTGGCCAGGAGCGGCCACTGCACTCCAGTCTGGGCGACAGAGTGAGACTCCAACTAAAAAAAAAAAAAAAAAATGTTTTGTGAACACGTGTTTTTCATTTCCTAGATATTTGCCTGGGAATGGGATTGTTGTCTTGTGGTAACTCCATTTTTAACCTTTAACCATTTCAGGAACTGCCAGACTATTTTCTGAAATAGCTGCACCACTTTACATTCCCAACAACGGTGTATGAGGTTTTCCATTTCTCCACACTTTCATCCACACCTTCTACTCTATTGTCTTTCCTTTTGGGGGGGGGTCAGGGGCCTCACTCGGACTGGAGTGCAGTATCATGATTACAATGACCATGACTCATAGCAGCCTCAACCATCTAGGCTCAGACCATCCTTTCACCTCAGCATCCTAAGTAGCCCAAGTAGCTGTCACATGCCACCACACTTAGTTAATTTTTATTTCTTGTAGAGATGAGGTTTTACTAGGTGACCAAGGCTGGTCTTGAACTTCTGGGCTCAAGCAGTCTACCTGGGCCTCCCAAAGTGTTGGGATTACAGGCATGAGCTACCCAGCCCAGCTGGTCTTTTTGTTTTAGCCATCCAGTGGGTGTGAGGAGGTATCTCATTATGGTGTTCACTTGCATTTGTCTGATGGTTAATGATACTGAGCAGCTTTTCATGTGCATGTTGCCTATTAGTTTATCTTCTCTGGAGAAATGTCTGTTCAAACTCTGTCTATATTTAAACTGGGTTATTTTTCTTTTTATTGTTTGGTTATGAGCATTCTGTACATATTTTAAGTATAAGTTCTTTATCAGCTATGTATTTGCAAGCATTTTCCCCATGTAGTTGTTTTTTCACTTTCTTGACGGTGTCGCCTTTGAAGTACAAAAGCATTTAATTTTAGTGAAGTCCTATTTATCTGTTTTTTTCTTTTGTTGCATATGCTTTTGTGTTTTATTCAAGAAACCATTGCCTAATCCAAGTCATAAAAATGTATGCTCGTGTTTGCTTCCAAGAATTTGGTAGTTTTATCTCTTACTTGTAGGTCTTTGATCCCTTTCATTTTTGTACATACATTGAGTTAGGGACTTAACACCATTCTTTTGCAAATGGATATTCACCACTTGTTAAAAGCAATCTTTTCCCCATTGCATTGTCTTGGTACCTTTGTCAAAACTCAACTAACCCTAAATGTAAGGGTTTATTTCTGGACTCTCAATTCTATTATATTGATCTGTGTGTCTCTAGTATTTTTAAAATAATTTTGTATTCCTTTGTTTGTATAGAGTAAACATTTGAATATATAGAAGCACAGAATAAAAGTAAAAGAAACAGTAATCCCACTGTGGTAGAATGAACCGGTGGCCCCAAATCTTCTCTCCCATCTAGTAGTTGTATACATCCATACTTTTATCATAGCCTTATGGTGGGTGGAGTGTACTTTGAATCTGGTACATTTGGCTTTGGACATAGCCATGCAATTTGCTCAGACTCTTGTGATGTCTGTGAATGTGACATGAGCAGATGCTTGAAATGTGCTTATCTAGTTGGTCTTGTTCTCTTGGACTTTTGCAACCACCATGAATAGATTATCCCCTTTGTGGCCACTGATTCCAAATGAATGGCAGAACCCACTCAGTGATCTGGAGTCTAGCCCAAGATTAGGCAGACCCCAGTCAAAACTCACACACATTCACAAGAAGTAAATGCCTATCACGGTTTACCACTGAGGTATCTGTGGTTCTTTGTTCTGTGGCAATAGCTGACTAATATACCTACCACTTAGAGATAACCATTCCTATCAGTATGATCTTCTAACCAAAAATGAGATTATTAGAAAAATTATATGTGTGTATATTCTATTGTTTTTACCTAACATTTTTCCATAATGCTTTGTGTTATTAAAAGTGCTTGATAAATGCCTTTTATATATATTTTTGTTGTTGTTGTTTGTCTGTTTTTTAATAGAGACAAAGTCTCACTATGTTGCCTAGGCTGGTCTCGAACTCCTGGCCTCAAGTGATCCTCCTGCCTTAGCCTCCCAAAGTGCTGCAATTATAGACTCAAGCCACTGCCAATAAACACTCCTTTGAATACATACACATTTCAATCCTGAGGAGTCATACATTTTTCTTAACCATTCCTTTATTACTTTTGCTATTATAAGTAAAGGTATAATGAATTTTACTTTTACTCTCTCTTGTTATATTATTTCCACTGAGTAGATTCCTAGAAACTGATAACCTTAATAAGCTCCTTTAACCAAAGGTGGAGCCAGTGCATTCTGATTTCTGTGTTATTACTATTTATGTTTCCACTTGGTCAAACTCATATTGTTTTGATTTAAGGGAATACAGGCATTTTTGATTTCACTTTTTAAAAATACCACATCCATGAATTCATCTAGCATGTTCTGTCATACCGGTTTTGGACATTCACATTTATTGGCTGCCATAAAAAACAAATAATACAAACGCCTGCCTTTCTTGTTTTTCTTTGGGTTTATATGAAAACATGAAGACAAAATATGAGCACTTGTTTGCTTTTTATAGGTATAGTTGATTAAAGATTATATAACCAGGAAGATGGTGTCCAGGGAGTAGCCAGGACTAATTTTCTTTACACCTTTCACAGTGCATGGCCTGGGGCACAGGTGCAATCTATAAATATTTATTGAGTAAATGAATGTAAGAAATATAGAGACTATTAAGGCAGTCTTTCAAGCCAGAAATTACTGCCCTTAAAATGATTAAGCATTTTTAAAGCTTGTTTATTAGTGATGAATATGCTACATCTCAAATTAGATGTGTAGAAACTGTAAAGAGGAGGCCAGATGGGTGACACTATATCTAAAATTTTCTGTGTGCCTCTTAGCAAATAAATGGCTCATTCTCTGTTCCTTGTTTTACTTCTCCTTTCCCCAAGGAAAATCACATTTTTCAGGTCTTCTGACAACGACTGATTTGGTTTCATTTTGGCAATTGCTAAAACCGTTAATTTAGGAAGCTCACTCAGTGCATACACCATACACTGTTCCTTTCAGAAGTTTCATTCAGGGTTCCCAGCATTCATCAACTTGCAGACAGAACTGCTGATCTAACCTGGCAACTTCCTCCCTGTGTCTGCTCTGAGGAAACCTCCGTCCTACTGTTCCCTCCCAGACTCTCCAGCACAGGCTCCTGAGGGGACAGGGGATCCCATATCACACATCCCTCAGGCTAGGCCTGAAGGTCTCCTTTCAAAGGCAACTATTACTATCTGCCTCAGATAATACAATAAGCCCTGTTCCTATTTATTCACACCATAAGTCACATTTTTAAATTCAACTTTACTAGTCAGTCACCCTGAAATTCCCCAGATGAAACACAGAAATGGAGCAAAGGACAGGAAAAGCCAAAGCAAGTTTCCTTAAATGGACGCATCCTGTGGACAGCTGGTGTGCTACACTGGGGACTGGGAGATGAGGAAAAAGATCTCAGGGTGCATCCACCGACCAACACTGCCACTGTTACAGTTTGTATAGGATGAGCCCAGTCAACAGACACCAGTAATTTATCACATCCAGAAATATATCCACTTACACATATTTACTTGAGGGTGCAGGACCTGCTTCCAAAGCAGACAAGGGTGAAGGGCATTCTCTGAGGACTGAGAATTGCTGCAAGTATCCAGTATGAAGGGAGAGGGCATTTCTCAGGCCCTATTTCCTTTCAAATCAAGTACTGGTACTGTACAGGGATAGAGGCACCATTACCTCTCTAGCAGAATGAAGTACATAAATAGAAATGCAATGCTTTAGAGTACCCACAGCAAACTTGTGAGTAAAAGTTAATTTCAACTCCTGAAAAGAGCAAACCAGCTCTTAAAGAGAGTAAAAAGACATACAAGATAAAGTTATCACATAACGGCTGTCTGGATGAGAGAGATTCTTCATTTGACAGCAGTTTGGTGACTGGGAGTTCCAGCAAGTCTTGTCCATAATTGCTCTTACAAATCCTCCTCCATATTTGCTTCGAGAAGTCACGTTGCCATCCCATCATAAAGGAAACTGCCTGAGAGTTTTTAAACATTGCAGCTGTGATGATGAAAGAGTGAAGAACCGCCTCTAAGTCAAAAAGTGCACCCAGAGATAAGGCTCATTTTCAATACCCTGCCGAGGCTTCTGATCGCATAGCTACTGCTCCTCTTCGTAAGTGGGAATCAAATGCTTGACTCACCACAGAGCAAGCAGATTAATAGCTTTTTTCAATGACAAAGGTTCTAACAATACCCTGTGCCCCACCTCCTAACAATTTCGCACTGGGGGAAGGAGTGTAGAAAAAGGAAGAAACAACGATTTATAAATATATGGCAAACTTTTAAATTAATAAAAAAGGGGAAATAAAACTCCTCTTGACTATTATTAGCAGGTACAAAACTAATAATGGTGCTATTAAACTTGTATCTAGCAGGTCATATCGATTCTGGGCATGGCAATCTATTCTTGTGTATTGGCTGAGTAACTGAGATGTGCAAGTCCGTGGCAAGGTGAGTCATATTAAAATAACACCTATAGTTTTGTTAATGCTTTTGTAAATGTAAGAGATTTGTTTTTTCACTGCTCCAGTTACTTTATGGGGTTAAAATGACAACATGTATGCTGCCAAGATTTTTTTAGACATGTATGAGTTTAGAAAATAGGATATAGGCAATAATATCTTAGCAAGAGAGTTTTAGAGTTAATTTAAAAAGCTGCAAATTAAGAAACAACAACATCAGAAAGGATTAACAGCATTGTACCTAACTGAAGGCATTCCAAAATTGCTCCGTTTTCTAGAAAATGTCTGAAAATTAGTTGAAATATCTCACTTGATTTTATGTTCGCTAATTTAATTATATTTCCAAAGCAAGGTTAACATATTTTCATGAAGACAGAAGAAATAGATGAAACAAAAAATGGGAGGGGGGAGGAGAGAAGGAAAGAAGGAGAAGATAAGAGGGAGAAAAAACAGGGAGAGAATAATAGGATCCCTTAATATACACGTACCTAACAATAAATACATAAAAAGTGACTGTTTTTATACGCATATTGAATAATATACTTAATATTTGATTAATTATCATGCCAAACATTCCATTACCTGGTACAATTTCTATCTCAAAACAATATGTCTCCTTTCATGGTTATTGAAAAAGAAATGAATCTATGCAGCTATCTATTTAAAGTTTGCATTTTAAAAAGTAATAAAGTTTTGGAAATTAAGTCACCTCATTTGTTTATATTAATGCCATGTGGGGGAAATTTTTAGGCAAGGCCCCAAAGGGACTGGGCATATTGCATGCTCCCCAGCCTGCTGTACTTCTGATCTAACTTGTCCCCTTTTTGGGGACAAGCTTGCCTTGTGAGGTTGTATACTAATTTGCCTCTATTCTACACAGGACTAAACACATTGAGCATCTGCCCTGTGACTATACTGTGCCGGGTGTTGGGGCTTCAACCAGGAGCACAGACACCATGGACATGGTGCTTGCCGTTTACAGTTGAGTACTGGTCAGGACAAGAGGACCATCTGTAGACAGGTATGCCCTGGAGCAGGGATGTGGGATAACAAATTGCATCGTGTGCGATTAGGGGGAAAATATTTAACTATTGGGATATTTGTAGTAAACTTCTTTATCCTTTTTCCAAATACTCAAGATGGCAGTAACATTTCCACCTTGACTAACAGAGTGTTTTATGTCTTAACAACCTGAACCCATGAGTGACATTTTAGGATTATTTCAGAAATTTAGTCAGAAGTTCAGTAATAGTAAAAAACAAAAAAATGCGTGCATAACTGGTGCTTATTACTTGTTTTATATTCTTTGAGTGTGCACAGTTTTTCACTGAGGGTAATGCAATATACCTAGGTAAAAATGTCCTTTGCATTTTACACCTTGGTTTATTTATTTATTTTTCATCCCCCAACAGATAAGTTATATTGTTGATCACACTGTACAGAATAAAAGAGGAAGTAAATTTTGGCATTTAAGAGCCTAACGGAGCATGAATCTTCTCAGTTACTTTTCAATGTCTGCCACTGAGGTTGAGTCTAGAAGTTATCACCACAGCTGACTCAAAAAGGCTCTAAAAACAGGGCTGCAAATATAACTTTGGTTATAAAATGAATGCCACAGGTAGAAAAATTAGTTGGAAAGAAAAAAGATTGGAAAATATTTGTCACTGTGAGCTTCAACAGAATTTGACCGATTCTCAGGAAGACTGGGGAAATCCACCACTAATCATCAAAACTTTACCCAACTTTCTAGAAACATCGATAGTGAGATTGTGCTTGTGTTTTCTTCCAAATTTCAAAGAATATAACACCTACCAGAAGGTAGATTCTCAGAGGGTGCTCAAGCAGTTTTAGATTGACTCAGTGAAATATGACATAAACAAATAGCTCATGATTTCTTTTAGAGATTGAACATGTATTCCTGATGATCACAGGTAGGTAACCTGTGGTTGTTTCATTCTGTTTAATTTGAATCTTATTTAAACAATGAAATGGTTTTCCATGGGATTTTAATTGGTAACCAGGAGAAAAATGAGTAAAGCATATTGTCATTTCAAGATATATATATGTATGTATATATATAGTGTATTTATATGTATATATTTATATATACATATATTCAGGCTAGTGAAATAGCTCTATTCTTGTATAGTGAAATATGCCCCAGTTAACACCCATATAATAGCATATCTTCAGATTGAAGAGATGGCCCTAAGAGATTTGAGTCTTTTTTACACCCTCCCCAGCAAGGAGCAGAAGCATTAAGGGACCACTGGACAAGGCTAATAGGGGCTTTCAGCGAATAGAGCAGAGAGTGAGCAGAATGATAGATAACATGTGGGGTCAAATGCTGAAACTCTAATAACACACAGCCTTATGTGAAATTTATCTGGCTCACAAAAAAATGAGCATTCCTATTTGAGTATCTTGTGCTGTCTACAGGACAATTTTCTTTCAAAGATATTTATTTTTAAATAGGAAATGTTACAATAAGACATGAAAAAATTGTCTAGCTGTTTATGGCAAAAATCTTAATAATCAAAAAAATTTTGACGATAACATTTGAAGATAACATTTTGAAGATAACAGTGGAAAATTTTGCATACACAAAGAATATAAAACAATAACGACCACTTATGCATGCACTTTTTTTTTTGCTATTACTGGACTTCTGATTAATTTCTAAAATAATCCTAAAATGTCACTCATGGGTTCAAGTTGTTAAGACATAAAACACTCTGTTAGTCAAGGTGGAAATGGTGCTGCCATCTTGAATATTTGGAAAATGAATAAAGAAATTTACTACAAATATCCCAATAGTTAAATATTTTCCCCCTAATCGCACATGATGCAATTTGAATAGGAAAAAAAAATTATATTTTCAGAAATTATAAGTCAGAAACATGACAAATCTAGGGGAGAGTGCTTGTTTATGTAAAATATTCAATTATCTCCCCACTGAGATATTCAACAGTTTCATTATTTACTTCAACAGTTTAATTGCAAAGAATAAATAGATGATTATTATTTTTACAACTATGGTTATAACATAGTTCTTAGTTTGCCAGCCAGTAAAAGTGTCTAGGGAATATAAATTGCATTTTTTCCTGACCTAGAAGTCCCATTATTGCAAATTAACAGAAAGTCAGAGCATATTTGATATCATTTCAGGAAATACTGACATTTCAAGACATAACCTTCATAACTTGAAGAAGAAGCTGTCTTTGTTGTTGTTAAAGATTTTTATCTTTGCTTCTAAGGCTTAGTAGATTACTAGTATTTTCCTTTAATTAATTAAAATTTCCACTTCTTGAAATTCTTAAAAAATACTAGAGTGCCTGCTTTTGTTGTCACCATCATTGCTTTTTTTGTAAAAGCTTTTTTTCCCTACATAATGTGAAATCATGTGAGAAAAAACAAAGTTATTATTTATCAAAAGTGGCATAATTCTGATTAGCAATGCTTAAGTTCATTTGAAAAAGGAATTAAATAGTTTATATGCTGTTTCTTTCCGTTGTGACATTTCACCAATTTCATTAGTAAATTCGGCTGTATAGTAGTAAAAGTTAAGAAGTAATGATGAAGTTAAGAGGGTTTTGTGTTATTTCCTGAAGGTATTCATTTAGCTAAGGTCTCTCTTGTGGTTCTATTGGAATTATATTTAGAAAATACCAAGCCAAATAAATGTTTACTCTGAAAATTATAAGTCATTGTAATTAGAACCATGGAGTTGATGGAGCACAGGTTTTGCTGTCAGAAGACTCAAGATTGAGTCCAAGTTCCATCATTTACTAGCTGTTTGATCTTTAGCAAATTGTTTCACCTCTCAGACTCCTTTCCTTCATGAATAGGAATAATTGTCCATGGAGGGAATTTCCATCATGGATAATAACCATATATGCCTGGGTCTGAATTACTGGGGGGAGCACATGGAGAGAGAGCAGAAAGAACTGCCTTGGGGAAGTGAGGACAACACACCAAAGGTAGAAGTCATGAGTGTTATTTGTCCTTTAAAGTTTAGTTCATATGAAATATGCCTTTCAAAATTTGCAGAGAAAAAATTCAAGATTTCTCATCTATAATTCCCATCAAGAGATCCTCAATTCTCTTCTCTGATGTGTTGAACAAGATGGTGAGGTTTTTCTACTTGTTCACACAGGGTTATTATAATATTTCCTACTCCAGATTTCTTCTCATTGCCCCATTGTTTCAAACAGGTCGAAATATTGAATTTATCTTCTCCAGGTCTGTAACTATGATTTTTCAATTCTTTTGTGACCTGCTTTCATTTGGGTTCATAACATACACACACACTCACACTCGGCCTCTCCAAAGCTCAAGGTACCACAAATTTGTTCTGGGTTTATGACACCAAATCTCTCTTCCTCACATTACAAATTGCTTTAGGTTGAATTTTCTTGTCATATTGGTTCATATTCAAATACTAATTAATAAAAATGGTAATGTTGTTTATTTCTTTCATTAACTGTACCAAAACCGTTACTGTTCAAAGATCTGCTCTGATCTCCCGCTGAATAGCAATCTTCTCCTACTTGTTTTCTTCTCTTCCATCTCGGCACATGTTGTGGATTCCACAAGGAATGCCTTTCCTCCTCTGTGTGTGTCAATACCTCTAGTTCATTCTGATGACATAGATTTTCATCTCTCTTGTTTTCTGTAGAATATGATTATCACAGCACCTGCATTATTAATTCTTTTGGGGACTTCAGTGGTATTGCAAGCAGACTTACGTCCTGATGAAAAATGTAAGGACCTTCTATTCAATTCAATTTATTTCTTTGTGTTTCTTTCTTTTTTTTTAAAGTACGTTATAAAAAGGATAGCATTATTTTCTCTTAAATAAGCACTTAATTAGAAAATTGTATTTTTTATAAAAGAGAATATCCTTTTCAGAATATAAACTATTTAAACATGCTATTACTATAAGAAAGCATTGCTAGCTGAAATGCAAATGTCACACTGCAGTGAGAAATCAAATTCCACATATGGGTTCCTGATCACTATGGTATAAAGTTGGTGCTGGTGGCTACATTTGGGATATGATCCCATACAAGGGTATGGTTAGAGGCCCTCAAAACCAATCATTAAGAAGCTTCCACTATGTTTTGATGTGAAACTTGTTGATCTATGGATTTGGTGTGATGACAGTTCAAGAAAGAAAACAGTCCTGTGGCCCTAATCTAGCACTGTCAAGAGAACTTTCAATGGTAATGACAATGTTCTGTCTTTGTACTGTCCAGTGCTGTAGCCACAAGTCATATGTGATTATTGAGCTCTTGTAATATGAATAATGCAACTAAAGTAATGAACGTTTTATTTTACTTAAATTTAAACTTCAACAGCCACAAGTGGCCAGTGGTTATCATAATGGACAATGCAATATAGACAGAGCCCTAGAAATCCTTGTGTGTCAAGTGTGGATGCAGAGTCATGGAAGGCTGTCAAGGTCAATAGATAAATCCTGGCAAGTTAGGAAATAAATAAAGTTTTTCATAATTGTGTGTACAATATTGCCCAAATTTTGGTAAAAAAAAATTTAAAAGGCTTGTGAATATGTGCCTCCTACCAAAATATAGTGACTATATCTCTATATGTTAATGCCATTCTCAGTAGTAGGATTGCGGAAATTTTTTATTTTCTTCTTTTTTGCTTATCTGTGCTTTCCAAAATTTCAACAATGAAAAGGTATTGATTTTGTAGTTAAATGAAAACTTTTATTTTGAAAGCAAATTTAGAGTGGGTCATAAAGGGAGGAAAAAACCCTTTTTATAAATACCTATTTAAGTAGTTTTGCTCACAAATATATTTTACTCTGACTCATGATAAGAGGTAATACATTTTCACATGATGTGCAATTACACATACAAATATATAAGTACTTTTATGTAATGGAAACAAGAGAATCATAAAGCAGCTGTTATGTTTGATGCATGCTGGCATTTTCTATTCTAGTTTTCTTCCGTGTCATTAAAAACAATTCTGGTCACAAACCAATACTGTTATCATTGCCCATTAATAGATAAAGATCCTAGACTTGATAACTATGCTTTTATTTATTTTTTATTTTTTTATTTTTTGAGTTGGAGTCTCACTCTGTCGCCCAGACT